>NW_022987879.1:532500-692500 GCF_902827165.1 Trematomus bernacchii
GTCATTTGGGTGGATTTGACCTATCTCTGGCCCCCCTTGGTCGATTTGGTTGGTTGACACACCCTTGTGACCGTTAGAGCCAATAGAATCGAAGGAGGAGACTCACATACACACACATTGTAAAGAAAAAATGTGGCCGCTTCGCGTGTGGAAAACGAAACCAAGGTGGAGGAATGTCTCCTTCTGGAGTTTGGAAACTAAAACGCAGTTGTATTGCTTATGGATTATCAGAAATAATTTCAAAGAAGGCACAGACACATAGGATGAACCTATGGATTAACTGCAGCATCGTTTTTTTATCGTTTTAATGCCATTGAAGACCACTTTTGACCAAGGTAAGCCATATTTACGTTTTTTAGCTACTTAGCTCCACATGTGATGATGTACGCTTTCGTTTATAGCGTCGCGAATGTTTATCACTGAGTGTTGAGGTGGGCACCGTTAGATTCAGTGTCTCCAGGACACCAAAAAAGAGTGTTTGGTTGTGCATCTAGGATAAGTAATAAGGGAGTTCTGAGTGAGTTTAAGTGCCTTTGTAGGTTCCGTTTTTCGCTCGAGGCTAATTCAGAGGCTGAGTGTTAGCATTGTGGGTTTTTTTTGAAAAAAAAAATTAAAAAGATCAGTTAGCTGAGTTTCTTCCCGTTACATGGATATAACACATTCATAGTTTTATTCAATATTAAGATTCCTTAGACGTTGTTTCCTGCAAATGACGCGTTTATCCGCCCGGTACCGGGGGGATGGTGTGAAACAGGTTAAACCTTTCATAACAGTGCCTGTCACGCCATTGAACACGTCTTTTGACCTAATTGACAGCTACGGTGAGACGATCTCCCGTAAAAGCTCCATAAAGGTACGTGTTGTGATGTCTGTGTTTGCTTCCCCTGTCGCGAGTTCGGATTGCTCAGTGATGATACTATACCTATATCATCTGTGGAGTCTCAGCTTTAATCGGATATATTGTATGTGCAGCTACGATAAGTAATAAGGGTATCTTTATCTTGAGTTCTGTGCTAGCATTTTTTGGCTTAGTGCTAATTCAGAGACTTGGTATTACCCTTGTGTTTTGTTTTGGTAAAAATGGTTCATATCTTGTTAGCTGAGATTCTTCCCGTTAATCTGGTGCTACACATTAATAGTTTCATAAATGTTAAGAAGCCCTGAGACACAGTCTCAAAAAAAAACGGTGGGGGGGTCCACTGGGGGGACCGCCGTGCTTAAGAGGTTAAGAGTAGTCAATTCCCCATTTCGCCTTCCTCACACAACTGATAGTTCAACATCTAGGCTTCAATGGGCCAATCATCCCTGATCGACACCACAATCTTCAAGGAGGTATTCTTCAGGGTTTCTTTTCACAACGTGATCATAACTTAACATAATGTCAATTCAGGGTATATATCTTGCTGAGATTGCCGCTGGGAAAATTATAGGTGTGTTATTGTTAATGGACACATAGCATTACATTCTGAAAATGCACAATGCTACTGGCATAGGATATACAGGGTGCTCCATGATTGCATTATTCTAAGCAAGCATGAATGGAAAACATGTGAATAAAAAACGTCCATATGCAAAATACCATGCATTTATCAAGCAAAGCAATTCATATAACGTTGAAGTGTAGGAATTATTTTGACAAGCAGCTCCCAAGTGTTGGTCTAAATCAGGGGTGGGGAACCTTTTTCCTCTCAAGGGCCATTTACATTTTCACAACATCCTCCGAGGGCCGTACAAATGATTGAACTCAACCTCTGCTAAAAAAAACTAAAATCACAGCCCATTCATTTTGCCTTTCTTTCATGCTGTGCAAAGAAAAAGCAACCTCTTAATCCAGATATCTTTCTGTTTTATTTTCAATGTTTTTATGTTATGCTTTGGAGAGAGTCTGTAAAAGGCGTAAGGACCAAAATGCAGACACTCATAGCAGGTACCTTGAATTCCAGGAATTTAATGAAAACTTAAATGCAACAAACTGAGGAACACTGGATACTAAACTGCACAATGAGTGAACACAACAGAAACTAACACAGCAAAACCAGGTGAACATAATCATTCGTCCATTCCTCCTGGAGAGTCCGACATTCTGCGTCCACCTTTCTATTTTTAATACTCGCCATATTAAGTTCACTGCTATCAATGACAATGACACTTACGGTCTCGATTAATATTGAAGACGTGACGTGAGATATACCACGTGATGACACGTTACGCTCGTGTTGTGTTCAAGGAACCTGACCTTGGCCAGGAAAAACAATTGCGGTGTAGATTTCTTTAAATTGTTTTATTGCAGTTAATTATTATTTGCGTGTGTTTATAAATGACCTTGAGGGCCGTATCAAATGGTCTCGCGGACTGTATTCGGCCCTGAGGCCGGAGGTTCCCCACCCCTGGTTTAAATCAACATTTTACATTAAGATAACAAGAAGCAGAGAGGCTAAAAGATTATGGGTGACTGTGGCTGTGAGGGAGTGTCGTCTTTCAACCAGAAGGTTGTTGGTTCGATCCCGGTCAACATGTCAATGTATCCTTGGGCAAGATACTGAACCCTGAGTTGCTTCTGATGGCAAACTGTGTGTGAGTGTGTGTGAGTGTCAGTTTCCCTAGAGCAAGTGATACTGCTCTGTATGAATGGGTGTGAATGGGTGTGAATGGGTGTGAATGGGTGAATGACTCGTAGTATGTAAAGGACTTTGAGGGGTCGTAAAGACTGGATACAGCGATATATAAGTACAGTCCATTTACCATGTCAAAGCCAGATATGTTTTATACAAAATACATTTTGAGGCGAAATACAGAAACTCAAGGATACTCAAGGCATTGCGATACCGACCTCTTACATTGGGGTGGAAATTCACAACACTTTGAAGTTCAACCAACACGTCTTCCAGAAAGTTAGACCGGTACCTATCAAGCTTTCAAAAGGAAGCTGGAGAAGACAGCTGTTGTGGTTTCCAGTAAGATCTAAACTAGAGACTACCAGTTCGGTCTGGGATCCCTGAACCAGTGAAGACGTTGATGCTCTTGATTCGGTCAATGAAGAGGAGCAGCATTTGGAGATTACAGGTTGTGGAAAGACAAAGAGGGTGAACTAGGTTAACACATTTAGTATTGACTATTTTCTGATGTTCTTGCCTCAGTTATTGTCTATTTATTTTTCTACAATACATATCTCAGAACAAGAATATCTTGTTATTGTTCATTTGTAAATTCAACATGTATATTTTCTACTTTCTTGTTTTTTTCTTTTAATTTGTATTGTACAATGCCATGTGTTTTTAAGCTACTGCAACACAAACATTTCCCAACAATTGGATCAATAAAGTACTATCTTATCTTATCTTATCTCTTATCTTAACAACTTTAGCAGAGACTTTTATTGGGAACGCGATGAGCGAAACTTAACCTCTTTGCGACTTCATTGGGAGTTTAGTTTATACATTGGCGATCTGCTCGATTAGTCCTATACTTCAAGATTGTCCATAACATCTCAGCTTTTGATGCCTCAAAAGTACCTAGAGCCTGTCAGAAGTTCAATCCGTAAAGCTCTGAACTTGCAAACAAAGCAAATATTAGCTTCGAGCAACATTTCCAAACACTTTCTCTTCCCAAGAACAATCAGAGAGTTAAACTTGATGCCAGAAAAATCCGCAAGTCTGTGGATTGCTTCCGGCACAAGTTAAGAGACGTTAAGTGAGGATTATCCATCCCCCACTGAGCGTGAGACCCCAGGTTCTGCTCAGTATTCTCAGTATTCATTCATCGAACATCATTTACTCTTTCAGTCAAGAAATCTGAAAAATACTATTCCAGGATTAAAACATGGCTGCTACAGAGTTGGGTCTGAACGGGTCTTGCACCATCGCTGTCACTCTACTGTCACTACTGCATCTGATAAAGGCAAAAATACCCGAAAGAAAATTGAAAAATATATATACTGTATATACACAATATACGTGACCGGACTACAGCAGATCCATCCATGAGAAAATCCTCAAAATTAAATAAAAGCAGTCAAAGAAATAACCTGAAGGCGGATCCAAGCACGGTCGGCGTAAAATGAATCTGTCAATCACACAGAGAAATGATTGGATTGTTTTGTGACAGCTACTGTTTCCACTTTTTGTATTTTCTCACAACATCTGGTGTTTGTGTGAGATTCATTTTAACATATCTCAGTAAAAATAATTATAAGCGCTTTGGTTTGGAGAGCGAGGTGTACACAGAGGAGGAATAAAAACCCCATCAGTATCAGGAGGATGAACTCTGAATAATTTCTGCAGCTGCTCTATTTGCACTTGTTCTGTATTTAAGAGAGTTTTACAGAAGCAAATGTTTTCGGTCACAAGAGAACGAAGAGCTTCTGTGCGTCGTTTGAAACCCTCGTAATCTGCCCTCAGAGGCATTTTCACAACAAATTAGACTGCCACGTTTCATGTTTTAATTACAGTTTGCCCTTCAGATCAGGATTCAGTTTAGCAGTCCTGCTGGATTCCACACTGTCCAATAATAATTCCTTACATTTTCTGTCACACATGCATATTTGTATCCCTGCTGGCAGAAGTCTAGCAGCGTGAAGTGGGTTTTTCTGCTCCAACGTGGTGGTCCGGAGTGAGACATCTCAGCAGGATAGGCTGCATTTGTATGACTTTTGCAGTCAGAAATGCATGATCCCCAGAGGGTGAATTGTAATGGTTTTTGTGACCTCTTGACATTTTCTCTAGCGCCACCATCAGGACATATTGTACAGATTTACAGGCAGCAGTAATGAACACTTTGGCCTCTGGAGGGCGCTAACAGGATTTTGTGAGCTCTAAATTAACTTGCACTGGGTGAAATGTTCCTCTATCAGAATGGACACAAACAAACACACACACACACACACACACACGCACGCACACACACACTGTAGTTTAATTTAACTTAATCCCACACACACTGTCCTGCTGCCACAAATACCAGCAGTATGTTAACAAGGCATTGCTGAGTAGTCAATATAAACATACAAACCGTAGAAAATAACTTTAGAGTATTTATAGAATACACAATAAGTCAGGATATACAGTGTACTGTCTACTCCTAACTGTCTTCAGTTCTTTTAAGTCATTTACAAATAAAGTGAAATTAAATAGTTGTCAGATATTTTAAAGACAGAGTGGTGCAGAATAAGTCCTAAAACCTTAAAATTAGTCAACATTTTACCACTTCCTGTTTCCTCATCTCAAAGTCAAAGGTTTTCTAAACGTGTTTTTGGTTGGATCCCTAAAATAAGGTCTGTGGTTAACAAAGGCTGAAGAGATTTTTATTCTATGTCATAAATTCATCAGTAAATACCCCACTGGTGAATTTTAAAACTGTGGATGCTAACGAGTGACTACATGAGACGATATAGCCAAACATTAGCTTTTTACTTCTGGAGAATATATTCACGATTCAACTGTCACAAAATGATTTTTAATATGTGTGGATTTTCCTTTGAAAAAAATATGAAAGAATCACAAATATGTGTTTGCCACAATCTTGTTTTGTGCAAGAATCCAATAGATATCCATAAAGAAAAACTATCTAGCGAGCGAGAGCGAGCGAGGAGCGAGCGAGAGAGCGAGCGAGCGAGCGAGCGAGCGAGCGAGCGAGCGAGCGAGCGAGCGAGCGAGCAGCGAGCGAGCGAGCGAACGAGCGAGCGAGCGGAAGAGCGAGCGAGCGAGCGAGCGAGCGAGAGAGAGAGCGAACGAGCGAGCGAGAGCGAGCGAGCGAGCGAGCGAGCGAGCGAGCGAGCGGAGCGAGCGAGCGAGCGAGCGAGCGAGCGAACGAGGAGCGAGCGAGGAGCGAGCGAGCGAGAGAGCGAGCGAGCGAGCGAGCGAGCGAGCGAGCGAGCGGGCGAGCGAGTGAGCGGGTGAGTGAGTGAGTGAGCGGGCGAGCGAGCGAGCGAGCGAGCGAGCGGAGCGAGCGAGCGAGCGAACGAGCGAGCGAGCGAGCGAACGAGCGAGCGAGCGAGCGATGCGAGCGAGCGAGCGAGCGAGCGAGCGAGCGAGCGAGCGAGCGAGCGCGCGAGCGAGCGAGCGAACGAGCGAGCGAGCTGAGCGAGCGAGCAGAGCGAGCGAGGCGAGCGAGCGAGCGAGCTATCTATCTATCTATCTATCTATCTATCTATCTATCTATCTATCTATCTATCTATCTATCTATCTATCTATATATCTATCTAACTATCTATCTATCCAATAGAAAAATCCCACTTACTTTTTCTAATAAAACCCTTGCGATGCTAACTTCTGGGTTGACCTACAAAAAAACCTCTGTGTGCTTGGAGATAAGAGCCACAGACGAACAAAAACAAACCCAAAATGTCTTTCAGGGTAAATTTGACAGATTTTGTCACAAAAACTGGAAATGTGTTTTATATAACAATTCTAAACCTCATGCCAAAAACATTTATTTTCAAAATTCTCAAGTAAACAACATCCATGGTGTGTCTCTTCGCATCAAATAAACTCTGTATTGCAGTTCATTATGAGAGACCTTGTAATTCCGGCTGGAAAGCATAGTTTCAGACTCGACATCCCACGCTAACATTTCAAAATCCTTCAAAGTGCTTTAATCAAAAGCCTCTTCCAAATGAATATAATGTGATGTCTCTTTCATTAATGAACGCAATCTGCTTCTAGGTTTTCAATAACTTTTAATGAACTTACCGTTTTGTTGAACAACTTATGTAGTCAAGGTTGAGATGCACTTTCTATGGACTTTGGGGCAAAACAACAAATACCAAAGCAAAGTCACAAAGTTATGAAAAGATAAATCAGTGGAAACTGTAAGTGTTCAACTAAAGTACAGTCATCCAAATGAAAGAAAGACTGTCAAGTATTAGGACTGATTTTGATACTTCACTTGTTGGACTTGTCATCTTGCAATGTACTTATTTATCTAAATAGTTATCACCGTAATAAACCGTATTTATTGTAATCTTACTGTACAATATCGCATTTTACATTCTGTTCTTGTGTCATATTCTATTTACGTGTATATAGACTTCTTGCACAATTTTGTATTTGTATTTTTGTATTTTATTATATATGTTGCATCGTTGGAGGCAGTGGCATAACTATCAACGGTGCAGCCGGTGCAACGCAACGGGGCCCAGAGCCAGGGGCCCATGCCAAAAAGAAATTAAAAAATATATATATATTTTTTTATATATTTTTTTTTGGGGGCCCAATGGCATTGACCAGTTCACGCAGTCTTCAAAGTGACCAAGCAACCTAAATTAATTTGTAATTTGTCTGTCCATATGACTTTGCTCCCTTTCATGTCATGTTATACCTTGTGTGACGAGCGAACCGTTTAATCAACCTGTACTGTACTGTAGCTAGCAGCAGCAAGTTCGGTAGCATTATAAAAAATGTAATAGCTTGCATTTATAATGTACAGCAAACCAAAGCACAAGAGAGGCGCTCAAAAGAGAAAGGACAAGAGAGAACAAGGAGATGTAACAGCTAAACTGACAAAATTAGACAGTTGTTTTTGTCATACATCGTCCTCGAAATCGAGCGCTAACGTTAGCAATGTTGATGTGCAGCGGCAGCCGGAGCCGGAGGCTAACGATAGCTCACCACCATCATTGCCATCTAGCTCCACAAGTGAAGCTGTATCCGTGGCCGTGGCTGTGCGACCTTCTTCTCCAGCCAGCCAGGAGGAGAGGCTGGATTTGGCTGTGCCAGGCGGTGGTCCAACAGTTCCCCCAAGGGCCCCAACCGATAGGGGACTCTATGGCGCTATTAAGACCCCCGATGCCAAGATCAAAAGCTATATTATAGCAACCGGTCCATGTAGGCCTACCGGCCCATTCCCCAGAGACAAACATCATTAATCCTCTTCTTAGTTCGCTGTGCCGTTGTCAGGCTGTGGTGGTCTGAGGCCAGGGCAGGCTGTTGTTGATAGCCTATAGAGTGCCACAGTGACGCGTCCTAAAACCCGGAAGTTATACTTTTTATAATTTTCAGATCTGATCGATAGATTTATGATTCGAAGATTATAAAAGTAGGGTAGATATGTGGAGATTATCCAACTGAACAAAACGTGATCCGTCTCTTAAATGTGTGTCAACCACAGACCTTATTTCCAGCTATTTTCCAAAATCCTATGGAGAAATTGCATTGCTTTTTTGTCGAAGGAACCCATGTGCAGCTTACTTAGGGGTTTTAGGACGCGTCCCTGTGGCACTCTATACATGTGGCGCTTCTGAGTGGTTGTGTGTGTCCGTGCGTGTGTGAGCGCATCAGAGTGCGCTTATGTTTGGGGCGATGGGGCAAAACAATATGCACCGGGGCCAATCACAACCTTGTTACGCCACTGGTTGGAGGCGCTCAGGTCATACAATTTTCATTGCCATTTTGTCACTGCAGCTTATGTGCATATGACAATACAACCTTTGAATCTCTTAAATCTTCGTAAAGATCTACAGTTACAATACAAAGCACTTAGATTCAAAATCGGGGAAACGTGGATTTTATTTTCACGGATATACAAAAAAAGTATATTTTGTGGAAGGAACGTGATACAATGACTGGGACTCAAATGCAACACCTCAAGTGCAATTACAAAAACAAAAGTATTTGAAAAAACAAAGTACAAGAAATAAACAACTAAACATTGGCTATGAACTCAACAGCAGAGGGGGGAGAAGTACTCAGATCTTGTACTTGAGTAAAAGTAGAAGTACTCAGATCTTGTACTTGAGTAAAAGCTGAAGTACCAGAGTGTAGGAATACTGTGTTACAAGTAAACATTCAAAATGTTCCTCAAGTAAAAGTAGAAAAGTATTCTCATCAAAATATAGTGAAAGTAGAGACAGTAAAAGTAGTGATTGTGCAGATTGGTCCATTTCAGAATAATATATATGATATGTTTTATAATGATTGATCATGAAAGTGTTCTCAAAGCTGGTAAAGGAGCAGCTAGTTTGAATGACTTTGTATACTGCAGGGTAGCTTGTGGATTTACTCCAGGTGGAACTAAAGTCTGATTTAACACTTGATTATATTTCACATCGTTCATCCACATCTGTGAAGTAACTAAAGGTATTAAATACATGTAGTGGAGTAAAAGTACACAATTTACCTCTGAACTGTAGTAGAGTAGAAGTACAAAGTAGTAGTAGTAGTAAGATTGTACTTACAGTACTTACTTCACACCTCTCTCAACAGGAAACCTAACATAAGCCTGATAACCAAACAACTTAAAATGAGTAAAACAAGAACTAAGCATGTCAACGTGAACACACTTGGCTAGGTGTTAATCTGTTCAACATGTGAACACTTGGCTTGGACAGTCGTCTTATTGTGGAGCCGTGTTTCGAGTCCTTTTGTAGGAAAAAAGATGCTGAATTAGTTAAAGCAGGAAACAAAACGAACGCCCTCGTCCTGCCGGCTGCCAGAACGTTCCTCCGCTTAGCGTTCGCTTGTTGAGGCTCTCAATCAGTTTTGGCAGCAACATATTGCACATATTGGAGTAGGCTGATTGGCTCTCACGTCTTGGCGCTGGAAGAGAAAAAAAAGGGAATGGTTAGTGATTAAATTCACTGGCAGCCTAGGCAACACAACACAACACACACACTCGTCTGTATTTATATTGTTGGACGGTAATCCTGTTAATGAAAAATGTGCTGTTTTTCACAGCCACTGGCATGGGGAGAGCTCTCCTGTGGGAAGGGAGATGGAGTGAGTGTTCGTCCGCCAAATTAAAAGACACATTAATAAGAAAAAGAGTGTCGCAATCAACGGAAATGATGTTCTGGGCGCAGTGGAGGAGCACCTGAGTGATGAACCTGTTGTTTCTGAGCAGGTGAGGCTCTGATGTCAGGTGGAAGTGCAGAGATCTGAGAGTGTGTGTGTGTGTGTTTTTTCCTACAAACATCCAACGAAGTCTGTTCCAACTGTACAGGAGGAAACAGACATAACGACACGGCTTACATCGTCATCCAAAAACAATGCAGAGGCTTCTTTTGGCTGCTGCTTTGTCTTAATTCTGTCTGTAAATCTCATTATAAACTCTGTAATTGCAGCAGTCGTGTTTACTGTATGAGGGTTTATACAAAGTTCACTCGATATTCTCCATCTGTTTGCAATAGAAGAGTGCAGGAGTGAGTCCTACAACCCAGGATTAACTTGGTCATTCTGGTGGTTAACCTGTTCAGCCCTGAGCCTGTTTTTCAGGCCTCAGGCTCGAAAATGACATGCCCAAAACAAATGACTATAACTTCACTTCTAAAAGGGGTAAATTAATAATCTTTTTTCTCAAAGTAATGATAAACCTGTGAGTTGGATGTAGAGAAGTCAGAATCAATATAGATTTTTTTATTTTAAAGTAAATTCAGATTGAACATAGTAAAAAAATGTAAATGATAGTGTCCGTCCAAAAATAACCCATTACTTATAGTGAAAACCACCCTTGGATGATGGGATAGTAGAGTAAAAGCTTTAGGAATCCAAACTATAACATATAATAAGTACCCTGTATCAAGATTGATGCAAAACAAGTGACATTTTACTTTTTTAGAGAGATTTAGAAAAAAATAAACACCTCTGGGGTCATTTGGGTGGAAATGGGTGTATTTGCCGTTTCTCTGGAACCCATTGGTCGATTTTGATGATTGACATCTCTTTTGAACCGTTAAAGCCAATAGAATCGAAGGGGAATTTCCACATACACACACACGTTACCATTGATAAATCTGATTTATCTAAATATCCCTTCTTATTTCAAGAAATCTTACCAAGCTAATTTTCACTTGGCAGATTTTTGTACTTATTTCAAGTGAAAACAGCTTGTTTTCATTATTGTTTAACTTGTTTTTGGAGCTGTGTGCTATACCTTGCTGTCAGAAAGCCCTTTATGACGGCCAGCTGAATGTTATTTATTCACTCTTTGAATCCTCCAGAGCCCATTCACAAAAACTGTAACTTTATCTTAAAGGGGACCTATCATGCAAAATGCACTTGTGTACGTCTTGTATACATGAATATGTGTCCCCGGTGTTCCAGGGAACTCACCAAGTGTCAGAAAACACAACCCTCTCTATTTTCCTCCATACCCAAATCTCTAAAAAAGGGGCTGCAACGGATCTGATAAAAACTGATCCAGATTTGAACACTGTCCTGACGTCAGGACGGTGGCGCTACGGCTATTGGGCCAACTCCACCAATCAGGAGGAGACAGCCACGGCCATTGCCGTTCGAAAGCCCTGGAGACGCTGTAGTACATATGCCAGGCCTGTAGGTGGTGCTGTTCTCACTGAATCTGCCCTTGCTAAAACAGAGCTAGAAATTGTCAAATAGAGCAAAATGAGGCATGGCTAAAATGCATGATCTGTTTGGTATTTTGAAAAAAAAAAGTATAAATATGCCTTATATAGGTATGGTCCTACACTATGTTATTATAATATAGCATGATAGGTCACCTTTAAATTGTTTGTTTGTGTTATTGTTTGGCTTTTGTGTTTCCAAAGTCAAACAGTAGCGAATAAACTAATAAATGATCAAATGTACTGATATTTTACTCGTGTACAAAACGTGCACGTCCGCTCAATTAATTGATTAAACAACATCCAAACTCATGAACCAGAGCTACTACCAGAGGGGATTGTAAAACACTTTATAGAAAAGTACCTTGGCGCAGTCAGCTGGCAGCAAACACCTGAAACAATGTACCCTATGAACTAAGGAACATCTATCAACTCGTTTATCCAAACATGTAAAACAGTGGTTACTGGACTATCAAACTGGATTCTTATCATTATTTTTCACATTTTCCGTGCCTATTAGCTCTTATCTGTGCCTTTGAATGTGCTTTTGTGTCTGTTTCATGTTAATGGTTTGCATATAAGGTCTCTTAATTGGGAAAATGTGCTTTAATATGTGCTGCATATGTTCTCTTATATGTTGTCCTTTGATGCCATCGACCTGCTAGATGAAAATGAGCCTCTATGGCTGGATCTGTTACATTTATGTGATGGACTCAATGTTGATTAATGTGCATTATCCTTTCTTAGATAAAGACATAAATGGAGGCAGTGGTAGACCAGCAACCTCTGATTTCTGAGAGGTAAAATGACTGTTTTTGTCAAAGGGTTGTTTTGAAGAGAGCATGGTTAAAGGCACTTAAACAGATATCTAGTGTTGCTGCCCCATCCTCTGCTTACTGCAGTACATTGCTTTGTTTCCTTTCTGTTTCTCTAAAGCAGCATATAGGTCACTTTGGAGAAGAACCTCAAACAACGCCAACTTCAAACAACCAAACCTTCCCTTAAATGTTTAAACAGATCCCTTTATACTTTAGTCGATTTTACAGCAGAACGTCCCTGTTATGCAGGCAGGACAGAACGTGGGAAGAGCAACTTTTGCTTAGAAAATATGTTCAAAGGTAAAACTCTGATTGATCAATCTCGTTTAAAAAGCAGAATTAATATGTAAAACAGGAAGAACAACGTTGTTCATTGTTATTTATATATAAGAATCATCAGAGGTGGGAGTAAGTCCTACATGTGCAAGTCATGAGCAAGTCTCAAGTATTGACCTACAAGTATCAAGCAAGTCCCAAGTCACTGTGGTGAGAGTCAAGCAAGTCAAGTCAAGTCACTGTGGTGAGAGTCAAGTCAAGTCAAGTCAAGTCAAGTCAAGTCAAGTCAAGTCAAGTCAAGTCACTGTGGTGAGAGTCAAGTCAAGTCAAGTCAAGTCACTGTGGTGAGAGTCAAGTCAAGTCAAGTCAAGTCAAGTCAAGTCAAGTCAAGTCAAGTCAAGTCAAGTCACTGTGGTGAGAGTCAAGTCAAGTCAAGTCAAGTCACTGTGGTGAGAGTCAAGTCAAGTCAAGTCAAGTCAAGTCAAGTCAAGTCAAGTCAAGTCAAGTCAAGTCATACGAAATTCTGATGAATAAGCCCAGTTTCCGCATTTAAATCAGTTAAAAAAGTGGTTATGAAAATGGATTCAACCCACACTATGATCTTCATTACATACACAGTTAATCATTTGAAATCTAATTTAGACCGATGACAATCATATTAGATTCATATTAACCCTAGAACTGCAGACAATATAGCTAGGACTCAATATAGCTAGGACTCAATATAGCTAGGACTCAATATAGCTAGGACTCAGTATAGCTAGGACTCAATCAGTCTGTTCAAAAAGGCAGAATTCCAGGTAAGAAAATCATATATGGAATTTGCCATTACACATATTTAATTTAAATGTCTGTTAACACTAGAACCGCCAACAGCATCAGCTCCTACATAGATATCATTTTCAAATCATTGAATTTGTTCCTCTTCATCATTTCCTTATAAACTAAAAGTAGGACGATTTAAAACTCACTTAATTGGGTTAATTTAGAAATTGCTTCAGTTTATCATCATAACAGATCAAAAAGTTCAGATTCATTTTACAATAAATCAAGGAATGATGCACTTCTACAAACAAACACAACATCATTAAAACATTTAAACAAACTACTAAAAGTAGATGAACTACATGATTCAACAGTTTTACAGTAAACTTCTGATAACACAGGGGAAATAAACGAGGCATCTCTTCCCTCTCTCTCTCTCTCTCATCTCATCTCTCATCTCTCATCTCATCTCTCATCTCTCATCTCTCCTCTCATCATCGTTCTCTCTCGTCATCTCTCTCGTCTCCTCTCATGCTCGCTCTCTCTCTCTAGCGCTCCTCTACTCTCTCTCTCGCTCCATCCTCTCAAGTACATCATATCATCTCTCTTCCGACTCTACATCTCTCTCTCTCGGTCTCTAGTTACTCCTCTCTCTCTCCCTCTCTCTCTCCCTCTCCCTCTCCTGACAGCCCGTCAGTATCAGGGTTAGTACAAATGGATCCTTTGGAGGTTCTAGTGTTCATTTACCGTTTTGTCTTCTCTTTGCTTAATCGATTTGAAACCAAGTCTAACGTAGCTTAAACTTAACGTTAGCTTTCTAGCTAACACAACACATTCACGCACCTTTCTCTGTGGGGTTTTTTGTAGTGACGAATGAAGTTGGATGTTGTGGTGGTCGTGTCACTGATCTTTATGCTGCAGACCCTGCATACCGCTGTTCTCTTCTTATTAGCGTCATCGACAACATAATCCTTGAATCCAAACTTCACTATTTGTAGAGTAACGCTAGCCGCTGCAATGTTAACTGACGCTCCTGCCGTCTAGTGGGTTGCCAGGTTTGCGCGCACGGCGCTATAATCACCCAATCACGTTTTTCGAAAAAACTAAACGTAATGAACTCACTACAAAAACAAACGCAAATATTTAATTTTAAACAGTCAAGTCCTTTCAAGTCATCTGTCTCAAGCTTAAGTCAAGTCTCAAGTCATGAATACCAAGTCAAAGTCAAGTCAAGTCTTTTATCAATGTTAGTCAAGCAAGTCTCAAGTCAAAAAATATGCGACTCGAGTCTGACTCGAGTCAAGTCATGTGACTCGAGTCCCCACCTCTGAGAATCATACAGCAAAGTATTGGGTGCCCTTGTGTTTGTATCCGGTGATTTTCCAGTCAGAAGTACTCAACCTGACTTTCTGTGCCGAAATCTGGGGCAATAACTACAAAAGTTCTATCCATGCAGTATCTATTCTACAAAGCCATACAAATCTTTCACAATGCCAAATACCTTGATCACACTAACAAATTATTCCTGCAGTCAAAATTGTTAAAATGTACAGACCTGGTAGAATTCCAAACGGCACAAATCATGTTGTTGAGATCTTCATATTAGGTTGAATAATTAAAACGAAAGTTAGTTATAATCAAATATAGTCAATTATATTCTTGTATAACCCACAATGAAAATGTTTCATATGTTATGATTTTCTATATTTACAGTATAAACAAAGTGGTTTGTTAAATTGAGTGTAAGGCCTATAATGGTTTATGGGTGTCACTGATAAGAAAGAGGCAGTTTCTTCTCTCTCCCCTCACAGCAGTACACAGGGAGGGGGGCTCCTGACTTAAGGAGAAATACAATAGGCGCGTTCACACCAAGTACTTTTCCCACAGTAGTTCATGAGAACTTTAGTTCATGAGAGTTCTTTTAGTTCTGATGAACTAAAGCATATCGCGTTCACACCAAAATGAGTTCCTGGGGGTGGATTAGGCAAATGAGTCGCTGACGTCACTTCTTCTTCTTCTGCTTTGGGTTTACTGGCAGGCCGCAAACAACTTCACGGCGAGTACAGTAGGTGGCGGTATGCACCTTAAAGTTGCAATTCGCCAAAAAACCGAGAGAAGAAGAAGAAAAACTTCCGCTTCCGCTGTATGCTTCTGTTTACCTTCCGACCTCAGACACGGTATGGAGTTGACGTTTTGGTGCTCGTGTTATACAGCTTCGTAACTGAGTTATTTAAGCCAATAACTCAGCCACAAATGAAAATACAGATCGACCATTCAAATGCAATAGAAATGCTGAGTCGGAGGCGAAGGCGGTTAAGAAGCCTTAACAAAAGGATTGGACCACGAAAAGCACACGCTATGGACATGTTTCGATAGCTGAGGATGATGACCGTTATCACGCCCAAAGAACAGCAATGGTACGTTCATTAAATCACATTAATACTATCTAATGTAGGATTTATGGAGTTATGTAGGGCTAATTTGTGTCTTTGTATGTATTCCAGATATGCGAATACTACGGAACGCGTCGTGTCCCGCGCTCTCTCTGGGTGAACAATAGAACATCGGCCTGGTGTACACCAATGTGCAGTGGATCAAAGTGGATCTTTTCAACTCCTCTGTATTCGCCTGGAAGCAACCATTGGGGAGACGCAACCTAAACAAATCGCCACGGGGCAAGACACGCGCACAGCCCTTGAGGCATCTGAACAGCATGGAAATTGTAAATTGACAATAAAGCTGATCTTTTGTACAGTGCATTTGGTTCTCTCTTTTATTTACCACAGTCAACAGATACAATTACAATAGTGCAGACACACCTTAGTGCAAAGATTAAATGTCAGTATCAAAACAGTACTCATACTGTATATTTGGATATTAATGAGTATATTATGTTAAATGTGTGTTAAAGACAATGGGATGACGTTGAAAGCTCTTTAAAAAGCTTTTGTATACCATCTTTACTGTGATAAATACATACATGTTAAGCATACACACCTGAAGAACTACGTTACACACACATAGGTTAGTCTGTGTACCGCTGCACTGCTGCTGGTTTAAACAAAGACAGTCATGATGCTAGTGCCGTGCATGTAGGTTCTCTTTTATTTATCAGAAGCAGATCAATAAGTGTCAGTAGTATCAAAACAATATAATAACAGTGGCAATATATATATATATATATATATATATATATAATAATAATAATAATAGGTAGGCTCAGCAGCAGACACACCTTAGTGCAAAATTAGGTGTCATTATTAATAACAGTGGCATATATATATAATCACAATAATACAAAATGAACTGTCCCAGGTGTAGGCAATTTGGGGTGAAGTGTCTTGCCCAGGGACACAACGACATCCTGACTGCAGTGGGGTTTGAACCTGTGCTCCCCTGATCCGAACACCAACGCACCAGACCACTGCACCACACGCCTCCCAACAAGTCATTGTACAGTTTATCAACGACATGTTTTTCTTAATTTTTGTATTGAAGGCCTGTTGGATTTAATCAGCTCGCTTAGCACTGCCAGAAGCCCAGCCTGAAAGGTATTTTGTTGCTCCACCTCGATTCCTGGTCCTTGTGTGAATGCAGCAGCCGTTCGTCGTGCATCTCCTTGGCACGCAGGTCCTCATTCTCCTTGCTGACCATGGCACGGCGGTCCATCGCCATGATGGTGTCAAGGAAGCTGTCATCGCGTGCCCACTTTCCTAAGGAGAAATATGCAAGATACAAGATCAGTTTAATCGCAACAACACCTTTGATTTGACTATTAACATTTTAAATGGTGAAGGCACTAGCAATTGGGGGATGGAGGGCTCTCAGGACATGATAGGGAGGCGTGTGGCGCAGTGGATAAGTGCATTGGTGTTCGGATCAGGGGAGCACAGGTTCAAACCCCACTGCAGTCAGCATGTTGTTGTGTCCCTGAGACACTTCACCCCAAAGTGCTCCTGTGGGGATTGCCCACAGTATTGAGTATGTAAGCTTTGGATAAAAGCGTCTAACAAGTGACATGTAATGATTCAAAAAGCTTTTGAATATTGAATAACAAACCAATGTGGTTTACTTGTTATCCACAGTTTAGCTGCTAAATGTTTTTTAGCAATGCTTTTCTTTGTGCTCCACATATCTAAATGTATAAAGTGTGTTTTCACCTCCGTTCCCTCCTGTTTGCTGCAGTATGGCAGCAGCGGTCAGGATGGGATCCTCTGTGATCAGATAGTAGTCCTGATGGTGTCCGCTGACCGGGCGCAGGATGTGGAGCTGCCTACTCTCAGCGGGGGGGAACTGAACGTGGAAACTGTGTTTCTCTGAGGGATCCTCCATGTAGTCTGAGAAGCCTTCTGAGGAAACAAGGTCAAACTATTTAGGATAATACTGTGACAAGGAACAATGTTTAGGCAGTAAATAGAATTTCAATTACATTTCTACTTCAATGTGCAAAAATATTAGAACATCAGTCTTTGTGGCATGCAGGTAATCAACTGTTTAAGCTTTTACCATTAACATGTAGAATGAATGTTGCAAATGACTTGAAATTATAGCAACTACAATCTATTGTTTACCTCTATGCATTAGCCACAGAGGTAGCATTATGTCCAGCTAGCATGATAATTGCTAACGTTATATTATCGTTTTATCCCGGAGGGGAAAACTAGTTTCTAATCCTGAGAGAAACACCTCGCCTGAAACACACGATTAGTGCCATGAGTTAGTGAAGCAAATTACAGAACATTGCACACTTATTCACAAGTCAAAACGTGTTCATAGCGGGTATGGCTGTGGACCTAACGTTAGCAAGTTCTAGCATGGCTAGCTCGATCTACTGAGCAAATAAAAGTACATCTAAGACCAGTATTGTGCAGATTAAAACAGTGCAGTGCATGTATTTTATTTTACCTTCGTAGTCGTCCCGACATGACTTTGCCAGGTCTGCTAACTTTGCTGAGCGACGGAAACTGCATTCAGTAGAAGCTTCTGCCGAAGCGAACAAATACAATGGCCGCTTCCAAAAAAAAATTCAGAGTCAAACGGGCGTGGTTTGCATTCCGCACAGCCAATCAGACGTACGAACTACTTTCTCCCACAACAGTCCCTGCTCTCTAGCAGGGCCTGAAAAGCGGGTCTGAAGAACTAAGTTGAGCTACTTTAGTTCCTGGGGCTTTTTGGTGTGAACGCAAATATATCGTAGTTCTGATGAACTATTGTGGGAAAAGTACACCAAAGTACTCCGGTGTGAACGCACCTATTGAGGCCCCAAAAAAGTGGTTATGTCATAGCCGAGAATAATATTTTGCAAAGTAGGGGTCATGTCCTTTTTACACAAACATGGGAAGGTGTGTCTTATGCCAGAGCCATAGAATATGTCTGGTCATGTCCAGTTCTTTACATCAGAGGCCATGCCCAGTTTCCACAAATATGGGTATGGAGGAGGTGTCTTTAGGTTTTTCTATCCTGTTTTCGAGCATAAAGACACTGGCAGATGTGGAGGAACTTTTCTTTTTGGAGAGAGTGAGAGAGAGGGGGGGGGGGATCCCCTGGTATACTCTCTCTCGGTAACGCTCTCTCCCTGAGAGCTGGGTTTTTGTTCTCTGTAAGGTTCTCTCAAACCTGGTAAATATCTCTCGAATTTCTTTGTTGAAAGTGGGTTTGTGAGTATTAGTACCCGCCACCTGTGAGGATCTTCCTCCGAATACATGCGGGATATAGGTATGTGTTTGTGAATGTTAGTACCCGCCATCTGTGTCGGATATAGGAGTGTGGTTGTGAGTATTAGTAACCGCCACCTGTGAGGATCTTCCTCCGAATACATGCGGGATATAGGTATGTGTTTGTGAATGTTAGTACCCGCCATCTGTGTCGGAAAAAAGGGCATGGAATTGATGTGAATTGATTTGGTGAATGAAAGTTTGAATGTGCTTTTTATTATCACCGATCTTTTATGAGGAAATGCCTCTAAATTCTATCGGGAGATTTTAAATGTCACAACTGAATTGGGCAGTTGAAGTTACAACTTTGGTAATAAATGTAAAACTGTGAATTAAAGTTTCATATTAGAACATGATCACAGCATGATAGGTTTAGTATGATTATAATGTTGTAACGAGAGAAGGTAAAAACCCTGTATTAGTTTGGACCTATTTTTCTTCAAATAAACTGATTGGATTGGGACAACTTAAAAGACATCTGCGCTCTCCTCTCCTGCTTGAAAGGTAAGATTGCACACTGCCACACTCACACTTAGGTAGGGCCACACCTCATTTACTGATATCAAAATCCTTCGGGATCGCTTCAGGGGGTCGTCTGAATTGAAACAGCAGTTAATTGAACCTGGTTCTTCGCGGAGTTGATAGAGGTGAGATCTTGCTGATCGTTGGTGGATCTGAGCCAAGCAGTAAACTTACATAGACTCAATAACTTCGGTTAGGTCAATTAGGAGGTCTGAGTCATTTAAGTTCGGAATAAATTATCGGATGACTCCCGACTCTTACAAGGTTTAAGGCAAATAATAACGTTTTACCAGGAAACATCCAATAAGTATTCACTCAACGAGTCGGGGGATATAGTTCAAGGAGACAATTTCAATTCTAAATTCATAGGGTCCGTACAACCAGAAGAACATTTAGTATCTCAGCCTTTGGAGTGAGACTATGGAACAGTGTGCATGTGGAGCTAAAGCCATGTCCAGACATTCACCAGTTCAAGAGGAAATACAGAGAAAATATTTTCTCGAGGTACAGGGATGGGGAAGGTGTTTGACTATGTGTATGTGTATGTATGTATGTGTGTATGTACATATGTGTATATGTATATATGTCAATCAACAGGTAAAGCAGATTAATAATAATAATAACAATAATAATTAATAATAATGATAATTGTTGCAGATTATAGATTATAAATAAATCATTTAGGGACAAGGGGGTGAGATTAAATAAATTATACTTCTTCTCACTCCTTTTCGAACACAGATGTGGCACTGTTTATGTTGCTAATGCTGTTGTTGTTGTTGTTGTAAATGTCATTTTTTTTTTTATTTCTCTTACATGACTATGCACTGCAACATTTTTTTTGTTTTGTAATTATTTATTTTACTTGGTCGAAATAAAATGTATCTATCAACCAATCAAACCTTAGGCCAAATAATTAATTTAATTCCAACATGTTTAGGTTAAAATGTCTTGTCCAGTGTTTGGTTATTATTAGCTCGACCATCTCATGGCACGTTCCTTCAGTTCAGAAGTCTGCAAACCAATGGGTGACGTCACAGGGAAAAAACATAAACTTGTAATATAAAATATGGCTCCAGGTTGCATATTTTAAAGTTTCAAACTGTAAATGATGAATATGTGTCTCTGATCGCTTTATTTGAAATGTTCTAAAGGTCTGAAGAGTTTAAAGAAAGTATTTCCTGTGACAAAGTGCAGCTATATTACAATTAATATATAAAATATTCATTTGCACAGCATTTGCTCATATCTTAACCCCTCATATTCATGTTTCAACCTCTTGGAAACAACTAATGTAAGTTTTAAAACTCCGACATCAACTATAATTGCATCTAAATCCCCCCATTAGTTCTGTTGCATCATGTGTGCTTTGATTATCAGTTCAAATAGTGTTTGAACCACAAACTCTCCACTTGTGGCTCTTGTTGAGGCAACATAATATACTGAAATAATCATTCTGGCAGGGATAAACCAACTGTAAAATATTTAATATCGCTGCAGCCCAGCCGGGACTCGGGAGCCGTGACAAATATCCTCCTCTGAAGTTTCATCAAAATCTGATCAGCAGCATCCCAGATATTGTGTGTGACAGACGGAGAGATGGAGCGATGGACGAGTGCCGACCCTCGTCCCTCTGTGGGGGGCAACAGTGGTACCAACGGCTAATTAATCAAATTATATGACAGATGGTGTGGAGGAACTATTTCCCCCACAGGACGCTTTCAGATGAGCCACCAGCCTCGTGGTGAAACGGAGCGTCAGCACTCCATCGAAGTCCTTTCATTCTGTCCAATAAGAGAGGGAAGCCTAGGGAGAGAGAGAGGGGGGAAAAAGGCCAGCATTAGTGGAGGATTGGAAGAGAGAAAAAGAATGATGGAAAAATATTGCTCTTTCCCTTTGGATGTGATATGATCGCAGCCTGGTTATATTGCTTTGTGGAATATTGCTGGAGCGCAGAATTAGATTCAGTCCTCTTCCTCCCTCCCTGCTTCCATGATAAGGCCTCAGGAAAAGCAGCTTTGGATCGATCCGACGGACAAAAATGGGGCGGCTGAAACATAAACAGATTACAGACCGGCTTCATTTCCAGGAAGGGGACACTCCCACACTCCCCCTCTCCTCCCCCCATATAGAGGAGGACGCCCACCCTTAGTGGCCCTCCATCCTCACGACAATTTATCATGACACAAAATGCATTTATTCGACATGTTTGTATTAGAAGCTTGCTCATCCCTTGTGGAAGTTGTGATAAATGTGATGTTCATAACCTGAGTCATCTTCAGCGCTCAGTTCCAGGTGGCTTCACTCCAGGAGAGGATTTGTGTTCGAGAGGTTTAGGGAAAGGTTTGAGCAGGAAAGAAGGATCAGAGATGTTATTATAGGGGTTTACTTTGCATACAGTCGTGGAGCATGTTTGAAGATAATGATCGGTCATCTTTTCTATATAAAAAAGACTGGGCAGAAGCCTAATCAGTCAAAGGGAAAAGAATACAAAGTCCTCAATGTTTAAAACTGTCTCATTGATCCCATAAAAGGCGTTATGGGATGTTTTTATCATCGAAATGTGTTTGTTTTGCAGCAAATTGAAGCAGACTTTGTTGGGTTAAAGTGTGCCACCTGACCCTCATCGCACGCAGGGTTCGTTTTGGCGGTCGATTCAACCGCATCAATAAGACAAATAGTAAAGTGCAAAGGAACCAAAGGTTGAAGAATGCACCTCAAAGTGGAACCCGAGCTATTAGTGTCTCGGTTCTCCTGAGCCATCTGTAGGTATTACAATGAGGTTATTATACAGTTACAATTCACAAAGATCAGCACTAATAGCCACACATAGTAACAGTGACATTGGAGAGTTAGCACTAACAGAAACGTACAGACTGGGATGTTGAATCTTAAAAGGCCCTATTGTGCATTTTAGGGTTTTCCCTTTCCTGTAGTGTGTTATATATGTTTTAGTGCATGTAAATGGTCTGCTAAGGCTAAAATCCCTTTCTCTCCCACACACTGCCTCCATTGGACTCTTCCAGAACATAGTGCAACAACAATGAAACACTTGCTCTTCTATTGGCTAGCGCTCCAACACATCGTACGTGATATGCTAAGCGGCGGCACATTTCTAAGCTGTTGACCAATCACAACAGAGCCGGCCAGTTAACCAGTCAGAACAGACTGGGCTCTGGTTTCAGACAGAGGGTGAAAAGAGGTGCTGCAGCACAGGCAGTATGATAAAAATAAAGAGCTTTTTGAACATTAAAGCATGGAGACATGTCCCAGGAGAGGCTCAAGGATAATAGCAATCAGTCACAAACGAAAACAAATTGCACTGGTATGTTCTCTGAAACTGACTTTAATAGGTGGGAAACAGTTGGTGCTAGTGAGGTGCAATGCATGGAGTTATTGGCCACAATCCATTCTTCGTGAAGATTTTTAACTCATGTTATGATCCATGGTATCCTGGTTCAAATTCCTCCAGAGAGTTTTTTAGCACACCTTAAATCCACACCTCCTCCAACAACAATATGAGGAAGACTGTCATATCGACTCACACACTTGCAGAATAAAAAAATTATAAAATCCCAGTGCAAAGCTCAGCGTTATCCTTTACTTCCCTGCTTTTTCGCAGTTTATTACTTTTGCAGCTGAGGAGCGAGCAGGCGGAGGTGAGGGGGGGGGGATTAAAGCTGTGTAAAGAAAGAGGAGAAAAAACCTGCAGGATTTATTGTGAGGGAACGGCAGCAGGACAGCGTGGTCAGGGCTGACAAAACAGATCCAATATTGCTGCTTTCTGCCTCTAATCTTATGAGTGGTCAGGGAGCGAGGTGATACCGCGGATAAAAGTAAATCTACTTGGCAGAAAAGATTTGCTGTCCTCATTTGTTTGTTGTGTGCGAGGCACGAGAGAGTATTAAGAGCCGGACCTCACTCTGCTCGGAAATGCTCCTTCAATATGAGGAAAAAACACACTGAAAGACAAATTAGGACTGTGGCCACAGCTGTAATGGCCGTATGATGGCTGGATTGTTTTCCCGGGGCAGAGTCCGCTCTTATTTTCCCGGCAGGAAGCTTTTCTACCTGATTAGCGAGCAGACAACCTGCTGAACAGAGTGAGACACACAAAGAGCAGATATGCTGCTTCCTGGTAAAGGACACACACACACGGGTTGTGTAAAGACAGCACACCAGAAAAATACTGATGTCAACCAAGTTCTCTCACACACACACACACACACACACACACACACACACACACACACACACCCACACACACACACACACACACACACACACACACACACACACACACCCACACACACACACACAAACACACACACACACACACACACACACACACACACACACCCACACACACACACACACACACGTCTAACGAGTTCCCATGGTTCAGGAACCTGGTCACCTCCAGAGATCTCTGTCAACATGCTGGGCCTCCAGAGCCTTCACAGTACTGACAACATACTGTCAGTATTACAACAATACTCTGAAAAATACTATAGTACTGTGAGTATTACTACAATACTCTGAACAATAATACAATACTGTGATCATTACTACACTTCTCTGATCAATACTACAATACTGTCAGTATTACTACAATACTCTGAACAATAATACAATACTGTCAGTATTACTACAATACTCTGAACAATAATACAATACTGTCAGTATTACTACGATACTGTGATCTTGTTACCTGGGTCCAGAGGTGGACACTTGGATGTTTAGCTTAAGTTAAGGTAGTAATACAAAATTAAAATAATCAAAATATACATTAGGCATCAAAATTAAAAGTACACATTCTTGCCTGTTTCAGAATATTTGTTGTATGATTAGATTATAATTATTTGTGTTACACTATAATGTTTCTGTTGGTATATGCTGCTTGGTTTCTTGAAATGTCATCAAAGAACTAAATATAGTTGTGTTAGATCCACACCTCCTCCAACAAAATGATGAGGAAGTATATCATGTGAACTCACCTACTTGCAGAGAAAACTCAGTGTTTTCATTTAGTTCCCAGCTTATTGCAGTTTATGACTTTAAACATATGAAGTTTACATTGAGTGATGCTAAGTGAAAGGTAAATCAAACAAAAGACAATATGTTTTTCTGTCAGTTAGTCCTGATGTGGTTTCTGATGGATCTGTTTAGTAACACCTTTAAATGGTTAAAGCCTGAAACACAGTGAATAAAGTAAACACTGGATCTGTGGACTGCTACAGGTTTCCAGAGATGGGAAGTAGTGGAGTACAAATACTTTGTTACTGTACTTAAGTACATGTTTCTGGTTTCAGTACTTTACTCCACTACTTATTTTTCTGACGACTTTTTACTTTGACTTCTCACATGTTGAACCCAAATACCTGTACTTTCTACTTCTTACATGTTGAACACAAATACCTGTACTTTCTACTTCTCACATGTTGAACCCAAATACCTGTACTTTCTACTTCTTACATGTTGAACCCAAATACCTGTACTTTCTACTTCTTACATGTTGAACCCAAATACCTGTACTTTCTACTTCTTACATGTTGAACTCAAATACCTGTACTTTCTACTTCTTACATGTTGAACTCAAATACCTGTACTTTCTACTTCTTACATGTTGAACACAAATACCTGTACTTTCTACTTCTTACATGTTGAACACAAATACCTGTACTTTCTACTTCTTACATGTTGAACACAAATACCTGTACTTTCTACTTCTTACATGTTGAACACAAATACCTGTACTTTCTACTTCTTACATGTTGAACTCAAATACCTGTACTTTCTACTTCTTACATGTTGAACCCAAATACCTGTACTTTCTACTTCTTACATTTTGAACACGAATACCTGTACTTTCTACTTCTTACATGTTGAACACAAATACCTGTACTTTCTACTTCTTACATGTTGAACACAAATACCTGTACTTTCTACTTCTTACATGTTGAACACAAATACCTGTACTTTCTACTTCTTACATGTTGAACACAAATACCTGTACTTTCTACTTCTTACATGTTGAACACAAATACCTGTACTTTCTACTTCCTACATGTTGAACACAAATACCTGTACTTTCTACTTCTTACATGTTGAACACAAATACCTGTACTTTCTACTTCTTACATGTTGAACACAAATACCTGTACTTTCTACTTCTTACATGTTGAACTCAAATACCTGTACTTTCTACTTCTTACATGTTGAACACAAATACCTGTACTTTCTACTTCTTACATGTTGAACACAAATACCTGTAATTTCTACTTCTTACATGTTGAACACAAATACCTGTACTTTCTACTTCTTACATGTTGAACACAAATACCTGTACTTTCTACTTCTTACATGTTGAACACAAATACCTGTACTTTCTACTTCTTACATGTTGAACCCAAATACCTGTACTTTCTACTTCTTACATGTTGAACTCAAATACCTGTACTTTCTACTTCTTACATGTTGAACACAAATACCTGTACTTTCTACTTCTTACATTTTGAACTCAAATACCTGTACTTTCTACTTCTTACATGTTGAACCCAAATACCTGTACTTTCTACTTCTTACATGTTGAACCCAAATACCTGTACTTTCTACTTCTTACATGTTGAACCCAAATACCTGTACTTTCTACTTCTTACATGTTGAACTCAAATACCTGTACTTTCTACTTCTTACATGTTGAACCCAAATACCTGTACTTTCTACTTCTTACATGTTGAACCCAAATACCTGTACTTTCTACTTCTTACATGTTGAACTCAAATACCTGTACTTTCTACTTCTTACATGTTGAACACAAATACCTGTACTTTCTACTTCTCACATGTTGAACTCAAATACCTGTACTTTCTACTTCTTACATGTTGAACCCAAATACCTGTACTTTCTACTTCTTACATGTTGAACCCAAATACCTGTACTTTCTACTTCTCACATTTCCCAAACAGGCTGGTTCCTTTAGTTTGAATGTGTGTTTGGTGGCGTGATCATTATTATTTAGAGTCATTGCGTGCCTATTGATTTGAACACGATCCGTGTATCCATCATTTCCTGGTCTTCTCTAAAGAAGAGAGACCAATGAAAACGTTGTCATGTTGCCGTTGCTCAGCATGGAAACATTCATTAGCTAACAATGACATTATTGTTCTATTAATATAAAGGGAGGTCAGGTACTCTTTAAAACAGCTGCTAGTTATGGGTACTTTTTACTGAAGTACATTTCAAAGCCCTCTTTACTTTGACTTAAGAAGTTTAGTCAGTACTTCTACTTTTACCAGAGTATTTTTGAACACGAGTATCTGTACTTCTACTTACTGTAAGTAAAGGATGTGTGTACTTTTGCCATCTCTACAGGTTTCCCTCCAAAGCTTCAGTGCAGTGTGAGCGACAGTTTCATCACCCTCAGGAAATGTGGCCTGTGATTTAAAGTGACGCTGAAGGCAGCCATTATTCCGTCAGAGTTTGAAACTGATCAGGGCTATGATCGGCCGCTCGCTGGGAAAAGAAATAGAAGCAGAAAAGACGAGTTGAGCGAGATGAAATCCTCGGCGGTGGATCTAATCCTGGCTGGTTCTGTGCCGGATGATGGAGGCAGAGATGGAGCTGAACCCATCTCCCTTTAAGTGTTTCTCCTCTCCAAACTAAACTGCCTGTCTGCGGCTGAAACTCCTGGAAATACTGAAGATCCAGAGTGATGAAGAGGGGGGGGGGGGGCACCCGGCTCAGAGAGGGGAGAAATATTTGGAGGCTAAATGTTTTTTTTCACTTACAACAGAGGCAAAGGGACGGTTTCGAAGCAGAGGGACCTGTTTTTAAGGAGGGGGGGAATACTACTGTCTCCTGTAGATGTTACCGTATACACCGAAGGCTGTTTTCACTCTTTATTTACAGGCTTTTGCGAAGTAACAGTATATCCAGGAATGTGATATATTGTCCTTTTCAGAACAAATGAGGTTACTCAGAAAGGCCTCTGATGCCCTTTGAAAAATGTTCATAGCCAACATCTATGCTGTAGCTATTATATAATGACAATAACACTTTTGAGTTGAATGCAGGGAGAGGAAGAGGTCGAGATGTATTGATAAAATAAGGATACATAAGTGTGCAGGCAGACATGTACAGGGTCACATTTCTTTAAAGCAAAGCACAACATAACAAACGGTACAAAAGCATCTGACTGGGGTCGAGGGGCTGGTTTATACTGAAGGCTAACGAGGGGAAATGTTCATGATAGGAAAATAACTTCAATTTTTCTTTAAAGGTCCCCTATTATACTCTTTTTCATAAATATATTACAGGTCTCAGATATATACAGAACATCTCTCTGAAGTGTTTGGCTCCAAACACCAAACAGATCATTGCAGCATTACCCATAATGCCCTCTGTTTCAGCCCTGTTTCCAAAGTGCTGATTCTCTGTCTGTTACTTTAGATGAAAATAAGGAGCCCCTCCCCACGCCCCTCTGAGAGACATTTGGTTACAAAGAACTCAATGGTGCTCTAGGAGGAGATTCAGGTGATAAGGTGGGGGGGGGGGGGGTTACCTTGGTTGGTGATTGGCTAATGGTTACACAAGACAAAACATCGTGATGACATCATAAAGTGGCCCAAATCTGATCAGCTCATTTTCAGACAGGTTTTTATAGAAATGCATCAAAAAGAGAGAGAATCTTTGTTCCTGAAACTTTCAGAGTCTCTTTCCACAGAGGGGACACATAATGGATTTTGGATTTTGCATAATAGGTGACCTTTAATAATCTTCTTAAGCTTAGGATACACTGGACCACCCTTAACGAAAGAAAAGGCGAATATGCTTTTTCCACAATACCTTGCGGCTGCAACATTTACCGCGACCGATCATGACTGAGAAACACACATCATGTAAGTTACAGT
This sequence comes from Trematomus bernacchii, assembly GCF_902827165.1. Lineage (NCBI taxonomy): Eukaryota > Metazoa > Chordata > Actinopteri > Perciformes > Nototheniidae > Trematomus > Trematomus bernacchii. The sequence continues at coordinate 560,801 of NW_022987879.1, forward strand.
AAAACCAATGCTGTAACTTCCCACAACGCTAATCTGTTTTGAACTAAAGGACAAACAGAAAAAGATCAGTGTAATAAAGTTATATGATTAATGTTCTGCCAGGATATGTGTGATATTCAAATATTTGTTCATAGATGTTTCAGTACTTGTAATCCCAAATGTGACTTTGTATCTGTTCTTCTGATGCTGCTGTTTGTTGGTGTGGATTTCCAATTAGTTGTTCATGTTTTATTTCTAATTTGCATAATTTCTGCTGAGAAATATTGAAATATTATAGAATAGACTTTTGATTCCTCTCACAATTCGCCAACATATTTCTCATGCAAACTGAGGTCCTTGGAGATAATGAGTCTTTTGTTGAAGAGGAAGTTGTTCCCAAACACAAAAACATTCTCACTGAGTCACACACTCTCACAGCCAGACGCTCACCATTCTCTCTTTGGAGAAACAGAAATCCCATCCTGAATAAAGAGATTAAATGTGCACTTGTTGATCTTTCAGGAATTATAATTCAAATGCTTCTTCTTTAAAAACCCTTCTGATCAAGCTGATGGAATTTCCATTTAGTTTTTTCACTTGTTAAACTTACATTTTGCATAACCCAGAGAAAACAATTTGTCACATTTTGTCACAACTCACGCACATTAGCATGCAAACCAGGCAGAACATAAAACAACTCTTTGTCAGAAGCAGAAGTTGTACCCTCACACAAGCAGTCACTCTCTCTCTTTTCCGCTTCAGTCTCGCTGCCAGACTCTTAGCATCGTCGCGGAGGAGAAACAAAAGTCACAAAGTGAATGAAGAGATGAAAACCGTAGCAGTCCACCGACCTTCATCTCACCAGGAAGCTGAGAGGTCCGACAAGCAGCCGCTCCACACACACACACTTCAGAGACTGGAGTGTGTGTGTGTGTGTGTGTGTGTGTGTGTGTGCGTGTGTGTGTGTGTGTGTGTGTGTGTGTGTGCGTGTGTGTGTGTGTGTGTGTGTGTGTGTGTGTGTGTGTGTGTGTGTGTGTGTGTGTGTGTGTGTGTGTGTGGGTGTGTGTGTGCTCGGCTGAGAGGAGTTCGCTGTCGGAGCTGAAGGTGAGTCACTGCGAGCAGAATACAGCTCCAACATCACAAACAAACAACCGGCAGGAAGAGGCCAGAGGAGAGGCGCTCCAGAGACAGGAGAGGAAATGTTTACGGCCAGCCGGTCCTTTTAAAATCACGAGAAGTGTTTAACATGCATTATTACACAGATTAGTTGAATACTTGATGCTGATTGGTCAATTTGGATATTCCAGAGGGCTGATATTTTTTGCTAGCAGACTGTTGCTATGGAGGATTAAGTGCAGTCATATCAATCAACAGAAAGAAGTAAGGTCAATTTAAGGTCAGCTGTGGACACATTTTTTACATTTTCTTCATCAGAAAACACCATAAAATAATTCATGAATATACTTCTTCCACCTTCCTCTGTTGATACCCCTGCACTGATGGGATATAAACTGATCATCAAAAGAGGCATTGTTTTTGGAGAACCATTTAATGGCCATTCGTATTTACACGGATTAGTTGAATACTTGATGCTGATTGGTCAATTTGGATATTCCAGAAGTCTGTTTGTTTTTGCTAACATCTCTAAGAGGTTAACCAATCACAACAGAGCCGGACAGCTAACCAATCAGAGCATAGTCCTCTTTAACTTTTGTTGTCGTCTAAAAAAAGGTATTCTTCAGTGTTCTGTTGTACTTGTTCTTCACCCTCTCACGAAAACTTGAAATCTGTATTCCACAAAGCAATGGATGAAATTGCGGGGTATATACGTCCAGATCTTCAGTCCATGACTCTGACCCTAACCCCACCTTGAGTAGTATAATTAAATGCAAAGATAACAAAGAGACCAACTAGCATTTATAAATCACAAGTAAAGCTCTTACTTCATATCATAAATGATTGGAAAACTGCACGAGGGATAATTTGTAGAAAGACATTTGAAAGCATATTTTCAGGACTATTAAGAGCAAGATATTTTACCCCAGATATTTCTCTCCAATCTTGACTCGAATGTTGTTCCTCTTCTCATTAACTGGCAGACGTCGCTGTGCTGACGGTCTTCACGGTGATATAATGTGACAGCGCCAGCTAACGCTCAGATCCAAATCATGTCCGGAGTGACTCACAGAGCCCATAAAGCAGCGCGGAGAATACACACCGCTGATTAAATACATCGGCAGGGTCCATAAATCCTCCGTTATATTAAAGGGCAATTTAGTCCCTGTTGTGGAAGCTGTAAAACGCCCAAAATGTCCAATCTGGCCGAAGCATATGTGAGCTGTAAATGGTGCTTATGGCTGACATGTTTATCTGTGCACACATTCAACAAACCTCCCATATCGAGGAGAACAAGGAAGATTGATACATCAGCGTATCTCATCGGGCATCAAGTCTGAGGACGACAGAGCCACGGCGAGCTGAGAGGCTTTTAGTCGCTCCACGGGTCAAACGGCACTATCGTCACGGTAAAAGGCCGGCGTAAATCCTGCCAGCTGATCAATACTGATCTAAAAGTGATGAATGAGGGCTCGATGGACTCCATCTTTTCTTCTCCCGGCGGCACGATGGGGAACATCTTATCTCTCACGCGAAAGAAGGGAGGGAGGTCACAGAGATACAAAGATATACATATGTTCTGAGCATCAGATGGAGTTGTTGTCAGTCTGACTTTCACAGCCGATGTTCATGTGTCCATGCTGGTGTGATCCCAGTGAAGAGGCCCTATCATGCTTTTGGTTGTCCCTGTAGTGTGCTATATAGTGTGCTTTAGTGCATGTAAATGGTCTGCAAAGGCTAAAATCCCGGTGTTTCTCTCCCACATACCACATTTTATGTCCTCTTATGTTATTTAAGAAATTAACAGTAAGTATTTGGATGAGGATACATGTTTAAATGCCTTTTTCATAATGGAAAGGTCATGTTGGACCCTCAAAATTATACATTTTTGGCATTCAGCCTTGGTCATGGATTGAAAAAACCAAAAAAATGTGCCCTTTTTTTGTAAATAATGGGGGAATCTGAGAGTTTACGACAGGTGTGAGCTCAATAGAATAGACTGTCTTCATGGAGACCATGCACATCCTTTACTTAATCAATATACATTATAGAAAACACTTTAGTAGACCCTCCTCCTGAAGTAATACTACTCTGAAACCTTCTGGACTCAACTCCAACACATAACTCTTTTTGTTATTCATGTTTGGCTCTTTCTGGTGGAGCACAAAAAATAAGGTTCCTCAAAGTCACGCTGCATAGTAAAGTTCACTTCCATTAACCTTCATTGCACAGACACGTCATTTTTTTCTGTCAATTCAACATTTTCTTTTATGTGCATTTGGGAAAACGCACATAAAAACTGATGATGGAAATGTTCTTTATGGTAGCTTCCATTTTTACAGCCATTTTAAGTAAAATATGTCCCTTTTTTGCTCATGAGACCCCACTTACAGTTCACCTCGGAGCCATTAGTGACCTGCGGGGCCTCTGAGGAGCTGACGGACCCTCGCTAACACCATGGGGACCCTTGTGAATGAGGAACACGCTGATGTATGATCAATAAAAGGGACAATGTGTCGCTTCGGCTCAGACGTTACAATGAACCTCAGTTGTTTTTTCAAGTCTGAGCTGCATTTTCCCCGGGACCAACCCTCCTCTTCACCCACCCGCACATAATGATGAAGGCCATGAATTGAAGCTATAAATTACCTCCTAACGTTGAAGAGTGTGATGATTAATCACTCCACAAAGTCTCCACTGAGGGAACACAAAGATGTGTCTCCCGGTGCCAAACAGCTTCTCTCTGTTCTCCGGCGATGATTTACAGTGTGAGCGCTGGCTGTCGGCATCACAGAACTGTTTGGAGATGCCAAGCTGACAAAGAGCACAAGACAAAAGTCCTCCGTACCTTTGAAAAGCTGCAATATTGACATGTTTTGCTGATGACGATGGCGCTCTCCGGTGCTTCTTTCAGTCGCAATAATGGCCATCCGGTCAGTGACGCACTCCATAAATCAAACAGACTGCTGGTTTGTTTACCCGGAGAGGTCTGAAACAGCAGTATCTGTCCCCGCCAGCTGTTCACTTACCTCTCTCTGTCTCTCGCAGCCTCGGCTAATCTCGGCTCTCCAACTTTCTTTAATTCTGCTCCTCCATTGTCCTCTTCATAAAGAGTTTCAGGGCGAACTTTACCTCTGTGCTCTGCTGCTGGAAACGTCTCTGCTATCTCGAGTCGTGGCCCGGTGTGCTCTTGTTAATTCAGTCCCTTCTTCCTGAGAGAGCTCGGAGGATACTGTTGGTTTAACGAAGCAGGGGGTTGTGGGTAAACAGGTTCCTCCTCGACTTGTCTGTGTGTGTCCAGTGTAAACAGCTGGTCCACACCGGAGGCTGTTGTTCACACGGAGAGATGGTCAGGCCTCGCAGGAAAGACTGTTGGTATTTCACACAGAATCATTATTTGTTTTCCATATTGATTCTTTTCATTGTCCCTAAATATTCACACTGTGTTGCTTTAGCTCTGAATCTTTGGGTTTTGAGATAAGCTATCACATGTTCTTTTTCATATTTATTTCACGACTGATCAGAAGAGAGATCAGTCTAACATGGATTGATGGATGAATGAGAGGAAAGAAGGAAGGCAGGAGGGAAAGAAGGATGGATGGAAAGTGATAAAGATGATAAATAGATTGATAGATTGGATGGCACTGGATTGACCAGAACACACGGCCTTAACACCAATCCCAATATTATCATTTAACCCGTTGATAAAAGATCAGAGACAGTCGTAATGGACCGCCACCAACACCTAAAAGAAGCTTATCATCAATAATAAACCAACTACCCAATTCAGACATTACAACTCAGAACCATAATTCCATCACCACAAATGAATCTCTGCAAAACTGCGAGACTTCCTCTTTTGGTCCGGATAGTCCGCACCCCAATAATTCTACCTCCTACCCAACATCCATTAACCCCCTTCAACCTAGACTATCCCCTTTGAGGTTCCTCCCCACTGACACATATTCTCTAAGCACTTCCTTTAATATCTCTCAGTACATCGAGAACTACGTTGGCCAACCCCCCAGAAGTGAGAGAGTTTTACAATCTCATTCTTATTTGTAATTTCAACATGGATTGGGTTCTGGCTCGAGATGATGATGTCTCCAATAGAGATATTCAAGTGCTACTTTAATCAATGAGAGATGGGTCTGAGGTCAAGGTTGTACCCAGTTATCAATAATAGAGAGATTTCAATCCCAGGTTTAGGGGTTCAATCTGGGTGAAATATTGTAGTAATTTGGTTTGTGCATTGGTAGGAGTCTGAACAAACTCTACATATCCACAATATGTTATATTAATATTAATTAATATACATATTCAAAATCATACAAAGTACTCATCAAAATCATACAGGTACAGCCATTTGATATTTTCTTGATTACATTTACCTATTTTATTTATGTGTTTGTTTATTTATCTGTTGATTTATTTGTTGATTTATGTTTTTGCTTTGTTTGTTTGTTTTTTCAATAAGAAAAAAAAAATATATGTTAATAATTTTGGTTTTTGGGAGAAGAGATTAAATAAGTGTAAACTTCTTCCCACCCCTTTCCGGATGTGTAATTAAGTAGATATTTCTTTATATATCATTTAGAATCAGTAATGTTTTTGTATATCAATTTGACACTGCTTAATTTTGTATTGTATAATAAATCTCATGTTACATTTTTGTATTATTGTTTTACACATTGGAAATAAATCAAATCCAATCGTAATACTACTCTGGAAATTATCTTGAAAAACGTCATTTCCAGAGTAGAAATGGAACCTCTGAAGACAAAATGGAGACAAAACGCTGCATTTCAATTGACTCCAGATTCATTTAGACCTGGCTTCACAGAGACCACTGAGACTTTCCACATTCTGCCACTCATCTTTTCCCCCGGAGCAGAAGCTTCGAGGCCTGGCAGGGCGACACAAGTTGCAATTGATTCAAAATCCTTAGTGGCAAAACAGACAAAGGGGTCATCTATTATCCTCGCCTAGCGTCCCCCCCGCTCTCCTCTTCCTCTCCTCGACCCATCTTTGGCGGTCACCCGTTAAAAAGAAACTCTGGGGACGTCATGGAGCTCGACTCCACTTCTCCGAGGCCGGGGGCTGGGGCTAATTGGCGGATCCACCAGGGAGCCCTCCAACGCCCAGACGCCCAGCCAGGGGGCCCATTTGCAAGCATGTGATCTCTGCTGAACAGGGCCGAGCGCCAGAGATGGAGGAGGAGGAGGATGAGGAGGAGGATGGAGGGTCTGGAGGACATGGGAGAAGAGATTCCCAGGAGACGTGTGGGTGGCAGAGAGAAGAAGAGAGGGGGAAACTTCAAAACTGTGTGAAAAAGCTCTTTCTGCACGAATTTTGGAGATATTATTTAGAAGAGGATTTAACAGCATTATCTCTGAATGTCTATCTGACCCCTTGTGAGCCCATCATTGAAGCATGGCAGTGGAGAGGGTTTCAGTAGAAGTACTCAGATCTCGTACTTGAGTAAAAGTACTCAGATCTCGTACTTGAGTAAAAGTAGAAGTACTCAGATCTTGTACTTGAGTAAAAGTAGAAGTACTCAGATCTCGTACTTGAGTAAAAGTAGAAGTACTCAGATCTTGTACTTGAGTAAAAGTACTCAGATCTCGTACTTGAGTAAAAGTAGAAGTACTCAGATCTTGTACTTGAGTAAAAGTACTCAGATCTCGTACTTGAGTAAAAGTAGAAGTACTCAGATCTCGTACTTGAGTAAAAGTAGAAGTACTCAGATCTTGTACTTGAGTAAAAGTACTCAGATCTCGTACTTGAGTAAAAGTAGAAGTACTCAGATCTTGTACTTGAGTAAAAGTAGAAGTACTCAGATTGCGTACTCTAGTAATAGTAGAAGTACTCAGATCTTGTACTTGAGTAAAAGTAGAAGTACTCAGATCTTGTATTTGAGTAAAAGTAGAAGTACTCAGATCTTGTACTTCAGTAAAAGTAGAAGTACTCAGATCTTGTACTTCAGTAAAAGTAGAAGTACTCAGATCTTGTACTTGAGTAAAAGTAGAAGTAGCAGTTTTCTGATGTTGGTGATTTTCTAATAAATGTGTAAAACAATATGTGTTTCATCTGAGATACAACTCAAAATGAGATGTTTTGACTTAACAAGATGATGCATTGTCTAAAAACCAGACCCGATATCTCACTGCAGTGTTACTTCTGAAGTTATTGTGTCTTATATCAGGTATAGAGACATATTATGACTAGATATTAGACAAATATACTTGGCAAGATTTTAGTTTTGTAGTGTTGTGAAGCACCTTGAGATGGCGTTGTTTTTAAAGTGTGCTATATAAATGAAATGTATTATTATTATTATTATTATTAAACAGCATTATCTCTGAATGTCCCTCTAACCCCTTATGAGCCCATAATTGAAGCATGGCAGTGGAGAGGGTTTCAGTGGAGAACAGACAGAGAGACTTCTGGGTAATTGACAGGCAGAGCCACACTGCTTTGTGCGCTCCGTTACCAGCAGCTCTTTGTGTTTATCAGCCCGACCGATCGATAGTCATCTTAACCCCGAGAGAGAAGGGCCAGGACGGATGAAAAGTAAAAAAGACTTCCTCTTTTGTTGTGCGGGGCAACTCTGTCCATCGCCGTCGGCAACACTCCCAGAGGACGGCGCTCACAGAAACATGAAAGATAGAAACCATGACAAAAAGCTAGAATAAGATTTTGTATTCTCCCGTTCACAATCCCCGCAGATTCAAGAGGAAATACTTGGTTGGTCTCTCACTTTGAGCCGGTCTTCAGTGACCCATTACGGTCCGGAGGGAGGAGAGGAGCTGCAGGCGTGAAGCCACACTGTGACACTCCTCCATTTGATCATGCAAGCCAATTCAAACTCTAAACCACAGATGCACTCGTATATCTCGCCCTGTGGTCCTTATGGTCGCTCTGGATGTTGATTCTTAATATTTGTATCTGTTGGAAGGAAGATTGTTCTGGTGAGCATTAGCATTGAGCCTCCAGGCTGCTAGCATGACTGGAGACAGCCTCTTGTTGATGTAAAATAAAAAATGTGACAGTCTGGGTTGAGAGAAATGGAAATGTTATTTGATGTATTGATTAACTCTGGTGACACAGTGTCTGTTTGTATTTTAGATGCATTTGAGTGCAGGTGAATCTCTTTGGGGTCTCCATTAGAGTTATTGCACCTTACTGCCAAAAATATGGATGTTTCAACTTCACAAGAAAAGTTATTGATCACCGCTTTCAATACAGACAGGAAGTAAACACTAAGGGGAACACGGTAAGATAAGATAAGATAGTACTTTGGGAAATGTTTGTGTTGAAGCAGCATCAAAAGACATGGCATTGTACAATAACAATTAAAAGACAAGAAATAAACAATAAAGTAGAAAATATACATGTTGAATTTACAAATGAACAATAACAAGATATAAAGCAAGGTATTATATTTAAATGTATGTGACAGATGGAATATTAAATATTAGACTGAATATGTAAACGGACTCTGGCAGTGTTTAAAGACTGGTTCATGTTAAAAACAAATGTGAACAGACTTGGACAGTTACAGAAAACTTCGATCAGTGCTGCTTTCATTTTAAGTTACGATGCTGTCGCGACCTTTCCAGCTAAAATGTTATTTGTGCTTATTGATCCTAACTCCATTCACAAAACTAGCATTTTAAAAGTTGTTTGCTCGTTTTCTTGCTGATAAAATCTGATAAAGCATAAAATCTGAATTTTGACAGATCAGCATCAGGATGTAGTTATTTCTGCATGCCTTTGATTGCAATCAAATCACAGCAAAATCTTATTTCAGGTTCACACCGCTGTAGTAAACCAGTTCATTCAGCTGTGTGAATTATTGTAATTAAACACAAATTATCCTGCCGTCAAAATCATGTGTTTCCAATCAGAGAGAGAACCGTCAATCAAAACAAGACTACAGCTTGTTCAACTGCTGGAAGAAAGACGTCTGGAATCAAGTAATGACCGTTCCTGAACAAACAAAATAAACATAATTCATTCAATAAGGAGGTTTTTTTTACAGGTGACTTGCAGTTGTAACAAAATACATCTTTCAAACAGAGGTGGGAGAAGTACTCAGATCTTGTACTTGAGTAAAAGTAGAAGTACTCAGATCTTGTACTTGAGTAAAAGTAGAAGTACCAGAGTGTAGGAATACTCTGTTACAGTAAAAGTCCTGCATTCAAAATGTTCCTCAAGTGAAAGTATAAAAGTATTATCATCAAAATATAGTGAAAGTAGAGACAGTAAAAGTAGTCATTGTGCAGATTGGTCCATTTCAGAATAATATATATGATATGTTTTATAATGATTGATCATGAAAGTGTTCTCAAAGCTGGTAAAGGTGCAGCTAGTTTGAATGACTTTGTATACTGCAGGGTAGCTTGTGGATTTACTCCAGGTGGAACTAAAGTCTGATTTAACACTTGATTATATTTCACATCATTCATCCACATCTGTGAAGTAACTAAAGGGATAAAATACATGTAGTGGAGGAAAAGTACACCATTGACTTCTGAATTGTATTGGAGTGGAAGTATTAAGTAACATAACATTGAAATACTCAAGTAAAGTACAAGTACCTCAAAAATGTACTTAAGTACAGTACTTGATTAAATGTACTTAGTTACTTCCCACCTCTACTCTCAAGTAACCCTCCCACGCACGCACGCACGCACGCACGCACGCACGCACGCACGCACGCACACACACACACACACACACACTCACACACACACACACACACACACACACACACACACACACACACACACACCCTCTCAGTAAATGTGATGGGCAGGAGATAAAAACATCAGTCTGTTAAATCTTTATCTGTAGCACTTCACGGCGAGCAGCTCTTTCATTTATTCTGCCTTTTATATCTTTCACTCCTGTTGTGTGTGGCTGTAAAGTGGATTCACTTCTTTTACGGTTCATCTCAGTGATTTTTATTTAGCCTTGTCTTCACACTAACACTATTCTGAAAAGTGCTGCGCTAATAAAGTTTATGATGTTGAGTTTAGAAAGCACAGGCAGGTGTCAGCTCTAATTGAACAAACCCCACAAGAGTCTTCACTGACCCGCTGATTTCATCTATATTAATGTTCCACTGTGTTTGCTTTAGTCTGAAAACAACTCACAGCTTTACAATGCTCCAGAGGGTTATAAAGAAGGTTATGACTGCATTCCCTTTCCTTTAAACTGCCGAGTTATTTGGTTTAATCACGTTTTTGTTTTGTATTCTAACCCAGTGTGAGGGCTTCAGATTGGATTTATAGTGGACTAAAGTGGAGTTGTAGGATAGTTTACATGCACAAAAAAAAAATATATAACATACAACAGGACAGGGAAAACCTCTTCAAGTATTTGCTATTTAATCAACTTGTTTTTCTCAGTAGCATACTTGTCAGATTCAGTCAAATCCACTTAAAAACACTCTATTATTCAAAGTAAATGGAGGTTATCATGCTTAGTTTGATAAATATCTGATTTATATTGAGAGTTTCTTCTCCTTTCTTTAATGTATTATGCAGAAACATGTCATTAAACTATTCTACAACTTCATTTTAGTTTACGTCTGGATCAAGCTCCTAGGAAATGTGGCAGAAGTTGAAGTGGCCAAACGATGGTACTGAAACTTCAGTGTCAGTCCATCACGATATTATGCCCAAATACTTTTCCCCATTGACTAACATTGGGAAAGAGACGTCTGTAAAGCAGCAGATCATCTATTTTCAAACTAAAGCAACTACCCAGGTGTTATTTTGATAGCATATCTACTAAAGCAAATACCCAGTAGGAACACCTTTAAAGCCATTTTTTAGATCATTGGTGCTTTAAGTTGAATATTGCACTAAAAGCTGAATCCAGAGTCATTTTCTCTCTCCATTCATTTGACTGAACCTGTGATGGAAACTTCTGAAGCAATGGAGACGAGACTCAGAGAGACACGAGGAGAGCAGGAGCTTTGATGGCAAACACTGACGGTTTATTTGGAGCTTTGGCCGGATAATTCACAAGACAGGTCGTGTGCCACGAGTTGTCACAGCTGATGCCAAACCAATTCTGAAGAACTCTTCTGTAGCTCGAGGTTTTACGTGGTTCGGAGTGTAATAATCAACATTCTTCATTAGCAAGACTAAACAAATATAGACCCTGAATCTAACTAGAGCTGTCGTCCATAGAAAAGAATGTGCTCTTTCATAGCCTGGCCTCAACAGTGCGCCCAAGCTGCCCCTCCTCAATGAACGGTGTCAAATGTTGAATACCTAAGCAAATTATTCTCTAACAGAACCGAGAGCGAGAATTATTGTCGAGGAAAAGATACAGGTATGTTAGTTATTGAGAGTCAGGCCATGTTGGCTCTATGCGCTTATGAGCAACTCTCCTTTCCCTGTACGGGGTCCCACCTCCAACGCTGTATTCAGTTCTCTTTATACATGCATGGTCTGGATCAGGAGTCCATCCTGGAGCTGTGTCCACCTTACTACTTCTTTGTTGCACCTGGAAGATTGTTAACTTCCAATTGGATTCATCTTCTTATAGACACATTATCTTGTTTGAACATTTGGACTGCCTTGTGTTATGAATGTATTCTCTTTTTTCATCTCTTTGAGAGTTGTCCTGCGAGGGTCTAAGGACAGATGGTGTTTTATTCTGTACTTGGAGAGCCCCCTGAGACAAATGTGTCATTTGTGATGTTTGGCTTTATAAATCAAATGTGATTGATTGATTGACGATAACCCACCTGTTCAGACTGGCCTGTTAAACCCCCCCTGAACCCTTACTCTCCGTCAGTTCATGGTGCTTTCTGTTCTGGACTTTTCTTTGCAGTGTTTCCAATTTGTAGAAACTGTTTTATATAAACAGGTGTTCTAAGCCACACTAATGAGTACCAATTTAGTTTCTTAAAAAAGCATGTCTATATCTGTGGTTGACATTCTCTGCATAAGGTATGGAGTAAGAAAGGTAATTGAACCTAAGATTCTTTACAAGTCTGGGGGCGACAGAACATGTATTATAACGTATGAGGTTAGTCGGAGTTCAGCTGTCCATGCAGTTTGAAAAGTATAAAAGCTGTAAGATATACTTAGTATCTAGGACATTACACTGTTGATTGCTTTGGAGCAAGGTGATGTTTCTCATTATAATACTGTACAGTAATATCATTTTGATTTCAATCATCTCTGTCTGTGTTTTATTGTCTCAAATTCACTTCATCTTTGTTTGTTTTGCTTATTGTTTTGTAGAGGGACTTCAAATCAAATGTATTATTATGATTATAACTCACAAGCCCTCACACTGGGTTGGCTGGTTCAGGGTTATCAGAAAGGCCTGAGCTCCAGCCCTGACGATAGGATGTGGCATTTTAATATTTCTAGAGACACGTTGTGATCCCGCTGTCAAGAAGACGCCGTGGTTCGGTCGCTGCTGCCCCGGCGATTTGTCCAGACGGCGGCAGAGAGCTCAGACATGTGTCCATCAGATAAAGAGAAGGGAACCTGCTGCTGGCTTTTCTCCTGCAACAAAGAGTCGCTGATAGCAGCCGCCGCCTTGCAGTGTAAAAGCCTCTCTCTCCCCCCAACACACAAGCTCTTTCTCTCTTTCTCTCTCTCTGTGAATCTCCTGAAATCTACTTGTCCCTGCTCGCTTTGTGAGCATGTCACAGGATGTGGCAGGTACCAGCCCCCAACCAGCACTTCCTGTCAGCGGACAAGAGGAGGACAAAAGGAAGACGAGGAGATGTAGTGGAGTCGGAGAGAATGTATCGTACGCTATCCAGCAGAATAGCTTCAGTTCACCTTGCAGCGAGTAACAGGTCACACTCTGTGAACATTAGAAAATAAAGCTGAAGGAGACAGACTGAAGCTTTTATCCTCTCACAGACTGAAGCAGCTGCTCTTTCAAACCTCCTGTTGCAGCACAGTTAGCACTGTAAACACAAATAAAATAACCATAATGAAATGTAAACACACAGATTGGTCCCCTTGAGGCATATTTAGAACATAACAGTCATTCATATTGATAGATCATTCCTCAATCAGCTGTTCTTCAATCTGAAAGGGGTGAGATTAAAGGAGAGGTGTCATGCTTTTCCGGTTATTCCCCGTCCCCTTGTGTTATGAAGGTTTTTATGCATGTAAACAGTGTGCAGAGTCAAAACCCTCAAAGTACACCCTGTAGCGAGTAAAACTCTAACACAGAAAAGACCTCCCCAAAATGCCTCGTTGGAGATACGTCATTGTCCATTTGATTCTTCCGGGACGGCATTCTTCCGGATACGGCATGATGTCATGCCGTATATGACATCTGGAAACGAAAAAGCAGTTTTATTGCTTATAGATTATCAGAAATCATTTCAAAGAAGGCACAGACACATTGGATGAACCTATGGATTAACTGCAGCATCGTTTTTTTATCGTTTTAATGCCATTGAAGACCAGTTTTGACCAAGGTAAGCCATGTTAGACAAAACGTAACAGGCCGTGCAGGCCGTGCAGGCCGTGCGTAACAGGTTAACTATGTTGAAGCACTTATTTTAACTGATATTATACACATTAATTATACTCTTATGTTTGTAGATAGAATAAGAAATGTGCAGAATACGACAGTTTAATGGTGGAGGTACACACACATATTGATAGATGTCTTGTAATGCACTGTTGAGGAACCTGTGACCCAAGTTTTTCATTCAACTACACCGTAGTTGTGTATATGATATGTCAATAAACCTTAGAAAATCTTGAAAGGGATGTGCAAAATAGCTATTATATACAGTCGTTAATTAACTATTAGTAGAGACTAACGAGTAAAGAATACTTTATAGGGATCTGCAGATAAATGTTTACTCTTCTCAAGCAGCAACTATCAAATATCTCTCCTGATTGTTGGCACTTGACAATCACCTTCCCTGAATTTTACTCAGGTGTAACTAAAGTCTGATTTAAGGGTTGTTTATATTTCACATCATTAATCAGAATCTGCAAAGTAACTAAAATAAAATAAAATAAATGTGGAGTATAACGCGTTAACACAAAAATGTTTAACGCCACTAATTATTTTAACGTGCGGTTAACGCATGTGTATTTGTCCTCGGCCCGCCCCGTAGTTTCAACCCAGTCTCACGGCATTTCGTGTTATTAGTCACGAAATTAATGTAATCTATTGATTGACAAGCCAGAACATTTATATTTTGGGTGAGTTACCAGTGACTGATTTCTGGTCAACTTTATAATCCTGAACGTCACCAAGTGCTCCGGTCCAGGCTGTGTGCATCTAGAGAGTGTAAGAGAGAGAGAGAGAGAGAGAGAGAGAGAGAGAGGTTGTTGAATTGAAAATATTTAGGAGAATATTTGTCATTGTTCCAATGATAATAACCAAACATTTGCATAAAGCATATTTGTCCACTCATATGTTGATAAGAGTATTAAAAACTTGAAAAATATTCCTCTAAGGTACATTTAGAACAGATACAAAATTAAATATTTAAATCGACAGCCCTAATCCCCCTACCACATTACGCAGCATTATCTTCCAATAAACATTGTAAAACTACGGTTATACAGTATATGCTGTATGCTAGCAAGAGTTGAATTGTAAACAACATGCTATTTGTATAGCTGAAACAGGCACAAACATCCGGGTGGTCTTTGAAGAGAGCAAGACAAAAGGCATCCTGATAAAGCCCACAGAACAAATACTCTGAATATTGTATTGGGAAACCTCCCTGCAGCTTATTGAATCCTACTTTCTTTCTCTCTTTTTGGCTGAAAGCAGAGAGGATATTTTGAGCAAAGTACAACCTCTCATCTGTTTAAAGCTGTTCATCATTACCACTCCTCTCCTCTTGTTTGGGGCGTCTTCTCTCTGAGCTCCATGCATTAAAAATTGAAAGCGTTCTTTGTGGTGATGCAGCGGGGAAGGGAGGGGGGGAGAAAACAGCGACGCCGCTCTTTTGAGTGCTACTCCTGAGCTCTTGAAAAGCCCGACATCAATGAAACATGGAGGGAGAAGGAAAGAAAAAAAACTAGAAACTGAGAAATAAAAAAATATATAAAAAGGCGACATGAAGAAGTTGTTGTCACTCTGTTTGTTTTGAATGTTGAGATGTTAAAAAAAGCTGTCGGAGCAATGTGGTTGTGGTGAGACGAGCACATACAGTACAGGATGTTAGATCCGCTCCCACAGGAGTCTTACACAGAAGAATACATAATGAAAGAATAAAAAAGAAATACACATCACAGCTGCTGCGCTCATCTCCTGCAAGCAGCCTCGTTCAGCTGAGCAAACACAGGCCTTCTGAAGCAGGGAAAACATCCCAATATTCTTATTCTTATTAGTCATATTGTTATTAAGCTTTGTGTTTTCAAACTTGTTTCAACAATAAGTGTTTGTTTTAGTTATCTTGTATTTTAATTCATTCTAAAATGGAACAACTGTCACAAAACCCATAATCTCCCGTGGTTAATAAAGTATTCTGATTTATGATTAGATTTTTGAATACATGTGCTTTTTACTGCCAATGATGCATTCAAAAACAGTGGGGAATTTAGTGATCTTGTTTAAAGAGGACATATTATACTCATTTTCAGCTTCATATCAGTATTTAGTGTCTCTACTTTAAAGAGTCCTCTCCTGCTGATGTCCAGGTGTATATCAGTATGTAGTGTCTCTACTTTAAAGAGTCCTCTCCTGCTGATGTTCAGGTGTATATCAGTATGTAGTGTCTCTACTTTAAAGAGTCCTCTCCTGCTGATGTTCAGGTGTATATCAGTATGTAGTGTCTCTACATTAAAGAGTCCTCTCCTGCTGATGTTCAGGTGTATATCAGTATGTAGTGTCTCTACTTTAAAGAGTCCTCTCCTGCTGATGTTCAGGTGTATATCAGTATGTAGTGTCTCTACTTTAAAGAGTCCTCTCCTGCTGATGTTCAGGTGTATATCAGTATGTAGTGTCTCTACTTTAAAGAGTCCTCTCCTGCTGATGTTCAGGTGTATATCAGTATGTAGTGTCTCTACTTTAAAGAGTCCTCTCCTGCTGATGTTCAGGTGTATATCAGTATGTAGTGTCTCTTCATGTCTCCATGCTCTAATGTTCAAAAAGCTCTTTATGTTTCTCATACTGTCTGTGCTGCAGCACCTCTTTTCACCCTCTGTCTGAAACCAGTGCCCAGTCTGCTCTGATTGGTTAGCTGGCCGGCTCTGTTGTGATTGGTCAACCACTTAGAGATGTCCCGCCCCTTAGCCTATCAGGTACAATGTGTTGGAGCGCTAGCCAATAGAAGGGCGAATGTGACACAGTGATGTCACTATGTTCTGGAAGTAAACAAAGGAGTCCAATGGAGGCGTTTCAGGAAGAGAAACTCCCTCTGGAGGGAACACAGGAATGTTTGCCTTTGCAGACCATTTACATGCACACAAACCATTATTACTATACATATAACTACCTTTTTTCGCTGTCAGTCTTAATCTTAAAATTCTCTACGAAACTTGAAATGGAAATTCAACATTAATCTTAATTTGTTTTGTAATCTCTCTGTTTTGCCTTTTGGAAAATAAATCTAACACTGAACATAATGCTGTGAAGATAATGTTAATCCAACCATTTTTTTAAATTATTCTTCTAAATTAACCTCTTTTATTTCAGAGAATATCCAATTATTTTCAGATGATGACATCTTTTGTGATTTTTATCGCTTCATCTGAGCTTTTTAGGAGAACACATTTTATACACAGTCATTGGATGATCTCAGAAACACTTCTATTATCTTCTTTGTTTGTTTCTAGGTTGAAATGTTGAAGTAGAGACAATAAACTTCTACTGCTAAAGGATGAACCATCCAGATCTCTCAGGTCTTCTGCTCAGCTTCCTGTCCCCAGAGTCAGAACTGAACATGGAGAAGTTCAGTTATTATGCTGCAAATATCTGGAACAAACTGGTCCGCTGCAACTCTGACTACTTTTAAATCCAGGCTGAAGACTTTTCTTTTTGCGGCTACTTTTAATTGAACTATTAATAACTCACACTGCACTGTAACTTTTATTCATGTACCTTTGTTATTCATGTTTTATTATCTTTGCTTTTAAGAGTGTTATTAAATGCCATTTTATAATATGTTTCTTAAAGGGGACCTATCATGCAAAATGCACTTTTTGATGTCTCTTATACATAAACATGTGTCCCCGGTGTGTCCCCGGTGTGTCCCCGGTGTGTCCCCGGTGTGTCGGGGAACTCACGCAGCGTCAGAAAATAAAACCCTCTCTCTTTTCCTCCGTACCCAAATCTCTAAAAACGGGGGAACAACGGAGCTGATCCAGATTTGCGTCCGATATGACGTAATATCTGAAATGTGGACCCACGGCCCTATCAGAAACGTTGCTATCAGAAACAATGCCCGACTGTTTTGGACGTAATATGGTCGGTGTTTACATTAGCATCGCTAACACTCAGAGCTAACCTGTACTGGAGAGCATGTGTGTGAAGAAGCAGGAAATCAAAAGGAACTCACCTTGTGGTATAACCGGCAAGAGAGAAAGCCTTTGAGCTCCATACTGTTTCAGAGACAATCCTTGATAATCCATGATATGGCGTTTCATCACGGCAGCATTTAGTTTAGACAGTAGCTGCCTTTTATATATAAATATGTGTCCCCTCTTCTTCATGTCTCTTCTACATCAACATGTGTCCCCTCTTCTTCATGTCTCTTCTTCATCAACATGTGTCCCCTCTTCTTCATGTCTCTTCTTCATCAACATGTGTCCCCTCTGTGTAAAGAGACTCTGAAAGTCTCAGGAACAAAGATTCTCTCTCTTTTTGATCCATTTCTATAAAAACCTGTCTGAAAATGAGCTGATCAGATGTTGGCCACTTTGTGATGTCATAACGATGTTTTGTCTTGTGTAACCATTAGCCAATCACCAACCAAGGTAACCCCCCCCCCACCTTATCACCTGAATCTCCTCCTAGAGCACCATTGAGTTCTTTGTAACCAAATCTCTCTCAGAGGGGCGTGGGGAGGGGCTCCTTATTTTCATCTAAAGTAACAGACAGAGAATCAGCACTTTGGAAACAGGGCTGAAACAGAGGGCATTATGGGTAATGCTGCAATGATCTGTTTGGTGTTTGGAGCCAAACACTTCAGAGACATGTTTGTATATATCTGTGACCTATAATATATTGAAGAGAAACTGTATAATAGGGGACCTTTAAGGCTCTTAATGTCTTTCATTTTTGTAAAGCACTTTGAATTGCCTTTGAAAGGTGCTTTATAAATACACTCTTCTTGCCTTCTGCTGCTTCTCTCCATGTTTCTGACTGACTGAAGGTCTGTCAGAAACCTTCAGCTCTGATTCACCGCCATGTTTCAGCCCATCACTCCATCACTCCATCACTCCATCACTCCATCACTCCATCACTCCATCACTCCCCTGCAGTGCTGAGTGCCGGCGACAGAGGGCAATCTCCCCCCAGGCAGTGGTGAGAGGTGGGTGGGGGTCCTGATTGACAGCAGCAGCGTTGGAGGGGAAAGAGGAGTTCGCCTCGAGTTGCCAGACGCCCCGCTGAAAGGAAGCTTACACGACGATGGGAAGATTTGAGTACACATGCAGCTTTTCGTTGGGAGGAGAGAAAGAAATCTTCTGTTGCATCTCCTCCACAAGCTGCTGAGTGTCGAGGCAAGATTAAAAGCTTCAGGGTTCATGGGGTCTCTACTTTTTCTGGTTAAGTGGGATTCAGTGTTTGCATTTGTTTGTGTTATTGTGTTTTGTTTTGTTTAGTTTAGTTTATTTGTTTATAGTGTCGTGGACAGTCCCCATTGATCAACTGTCACAAAAACAGTAAATGGGGCAGCTTTAGCCAACATTGCTAATTTCCAGCCGTTGTCCCCGGCCAGATGGAAATAGACACCTTTTTTAAATCACAATACATCAACAGCATTAGTTATAAAGAAACTATGAAAGACAAGTAGATACAAGCGAAAGGATAAAAGAGAACAATATACATGTCCCCCCCATTTTTCAAAATCCTGTTTGTGTCCCCCCCACTTTTCAAATGTGTGTGTGAGAGAGAGAGCACCAGTTACGGGGGTTGTTGTTAGCATCTGGTGCTAGCTCGGAGCTAACGGAGATTAGAAGCTGTTTCAACAGTAAGGAGAGGGAGAGCTCTCTCCTGTCAGACTGAGAGAGATCACGTCAGCTCAGGGAGGTAAAGGACTCGCTGAGTGATTAGATTGTAAACTTTAGTCTAAGTTATCTCAGTGGCTCTCAATTGGTTTGGTCATCTATGTAAACAAATATTTCCAACTATTTAATAAATTAATAAATTAAATTAGATTAGTAAAATATGCATAAATAACAAGAAAGACAACAGACTAGGAAAGATACAGATAGGAGAGAGGAGTTTATCAAATATTTGTTATTGGTTGTGAGCATATTCTAATGGTTTTTTGATTATTGAAATATATACAGTTCTGTTTCATATGAGTGTTGAGAGCTGTATCCCAATGTTGCCCTCAAAGTGCACCAGATTGATGCATGCAACTTCAATTTAAAGAAAGAAATCTTCCCGGGGGTGCGAGGTCCACCCACAAATAAAACAGGCTCACATGGAAAGGATACTAGATAAGTTTGCACACTCATTATATACACTACACATTTTGTAACACCATAGTCCCTAATATATTTGTAGAAAGGCAGGAAATGGAATTAAATGGAGAAAATGTTTCATTGCGGACCCCCTGTTTTGTGTCCCCCCCACTTCTTAAACCAAAGTTACACCCTTGCAATCACATAACAGAAACGAGGGGCAACAACATGTAACACATACGCCATATCCACCACAGCTGTATTCCCATCCTGTTCTGCAAACATCTCATCGTCCTGCTGTGCATCTCTGCCTTTTAATGTCTTTGAAATGTCTGCATGCAGGTTCTGAGGGAATGAAGACAACAATACACCTGAATGTGTGCACAGATGATCCGTTACATCACTTGTTGACCCTTATCTTCAAAATGTATATGGAAACATGCAAATCAGCTGTGAAAAGAAGTACTCTATGTCATCACAGCCTCTCAGTGTTTTAGAGAACACATAGGATACTGCCGTGGGGAAAACAGGACAAAAGTGCCAACCACCACCGCTGCTTGTGATTGGTTCTCCTCCTCTCCACAAGCACACACTCACACCAGGATCAATATCCTGTTTAAGCATGAAAACAATAACTCAACAACTCATGTTGTTTGTAAAAACATAAAAGAGGCATTTACAGTCTCTACAGTCGACTTCTTCCTTTCTTATAAAACATTCCCAAAGTCAATTCAGAACAAGAATAGAAGAATATATTTATTACATTTTCATTATTTTACAAAACATTGTTTGTTAGCCTGCAGGATTCCTATACACTGACTTTGTTGAAGATACAACTATAAGGATTAGTCTGTAATTTGGTTGACAGAAAATACATTTGTGACTTTTTTGTAATGGTTGAGGTAATTGTCTAAACAATAATAAAAACATGTGTCGTTTCAGTGTCAAAATCGAGAGGATTTGAATCTTTCAGGCATTTTAAAACTATTCCCTGACATGTAATGGGTTAAACTTTTGATAATTTGAGGAAATTAATTGGCAGATTAACAAAAAATGTAATGTATATGTAAATGGTCTGCAAAGGCTCAAATCAGAAAGCATTTCTCTCCCACACACTCCCCCGCTACCTGAAACGCCTCCATTGGACTCCTTTGTTTACTTCAGGAACATAGTGAAATCACAACAGAGCCGGCCAGCTAACCAATCAGAGCAGACTGGGCTCTGGTTTCAGACAGAGGGTGAAAAGAGGTGCTGCAGCACAGGCAGTATGAAAACAATAAAGAGCTTTTTGAACATTAAAGCATGGAGACATGAAGAGACACTACATACTGATATACACCTGAACATCAGCAGGAGAGGACTCTTTAAAGTAGAGACACTACATACTGATATACACCTGAACATCAGCAGGAGAGGACTCTTTAAAGTAGAGACACTACATACTGATATACACCTGAACATCAGCAGGAGAGGACTCTTTAAAGTAGAGACACTACATACTGATATACACCTGAACATCAGCAGGAGAGGACTCTTTAAAGTAGAGACACTACATACTGATATACACCTGAACATCAGCAGGAGAGGACTCTTTAAAGTAGAGACACTACATACTGATATACACCTGAACATCAGCAGGAGAGGACTATTTAAAGTAGAGACACTACATACTGATATACACCTGAACATCAGCAGGAGAGGACTCTTTAAAGTAGAGACACTACATACTGATATACACCTGAACATCAGCAGGAGAGGACTCTTTAAAGTAGAGACACTACATACTGATATACACCTGAACATCAGCAGGAGAGGACTCTTTAAAGTAGAGACACTACATACTGATATACACCTGAACATCAGCAGAAGAGGACTCTTTAAAGTAGAGACACTACTTACTGATATACACCTGAACATCAGCAGGAGAGGACTCTTTAAAGTAGAGACACTACATACTGATATACACCTGAACATCAGCAGGAGAGGACTCTTTAAAGTAGAGACACTACATACTGATATACACCTGAACATCAGCAGGAGAGGACTCTTTAAAGTAGAGACACTACATACTGATATACACCTGAACATCAGCAGAATAGGGCCCCTTTAATGCTATCACCTGATCAAAAATTTGGCAAAATACACACATACATGTACATATAACTTTCAAAAAGAAGTCTATAAGCATATCACCCTCTAATGCTCAAAAATGAATCACTAATCTCTTTCTTATGAGTCACTGAGTTACCTTTCAGGAGCCATTTGTTTTGTAATCAAAGGTTTCAAGAGCGCTACCGTTTCATTGTGTGTTTGTCATCTTCAAAACTGTCGAGGAGAGACGCTAATAGCTTCTTAACACTTTATTATAAAGGCATCGAAGAGAACATTACATCTATTATTTGCATTATTTAGTGTGAGATAATTTGGATTATTATCTTTTCAATCTATGTAGGGTCTTTATTCAGCTGTCAGAATTAAAAGGGGTATATTTGCATTATTTGTATGAGGTAATAGGGATGGCTTTCTTTTTGTTTTACTTGAAAGGCGAACACTTGAGTCACAAAAGATGAGAGCCGACCAGCATCGTCTCGGTGACAAATCTGTCAAAAACATCTAGACACACAGGCGGCGTAACGTGATGCCATTAAAACCTTTCCTTCAGACACCATGGCGGAGAGAGGAGGAGGAGGATGTGAGGAAACGATGAAGATGACATAACACTCATCATTTTCAGAACAGAAGAACTTTTTCATACTTCTTGTACTTGAACGGTATTTCGATCTCTGTCTGTACACACCAACGGAAAAATTGACAATAAAGTTGACTTTGACTTTGACTATTTCATACTTCTTGTACTGCCTTCTTTGACTGTGTCCAAACCAAAATAACTGAGAACGATAGGTGGTAGTTCTTAGACGGTCTTTTTGAGGGACTTCTTTACCCCCCTATTTCAGATGTGGTACTGACGCCGATTGGAGACTTGTCGAAGTGTTCAGAGACTGTAAGGCAGGGGTGTCAAACTCAATTTCATCACGGGCCACATTAGCATTATGGTTGCCCTCAAAGGGACGGTTGTAACTTTAAGACTATATAAAAAATACATATATAAATATTTAATATATAAAATAATGTATTATATTACATTATTGCCTCTGCATTGGGTTATTATCGGTCTACGTCTGAAAGCAGAAGTCTAGGGCAAATAATTGCAAGTCTCTTCAGTAAGAATGTCACAAAATGATTTAAAAAGAAAAGCCACATTCTGGAAAAACAAAAAAAAAGAAGTGAAATTTTGAAAAAAAAGTGAAATTTTGAAGAAGAACAAAATTAATTCTGAGAAAAAGGCAAATTCTAAGAAAAAATACATATTTTGAAGAAAAAAATGCATATTTTGAAGAAAAAAATTCAAATTCTGTGAACAAGTTCAAATTTGAGATGCATTGTGGGACATGTAGTTTATGGGCAACGTGCATCTGTAAAGTAGCATGTAACCGTATAATAAACATATTATATTCTTTGCAAGCTCTTATGGGGCCACATAAAATGAAGTCGCGGGCCGGATTTGGCCCCGGGGCCTTGAGTTTGACACCCCTGTTGTAAGGGTTTGGGATTAACCAGAATAAATTAGGGTAGATAATATAAATACCTGAATGTGTGCACAGATGATCCGTTACATACATTGTTGACCTTATCTTCAAAATGTATATTGAAAATGCAAATCAGCTGCGCATATCCTGGAGTCAAGGTTTTTCATGCATTGAATCTAAAAGCGTGTGGTGTGCAAACAAACACTAAAGGAATACAACTTTTAGGTTTGTTATTATATGTCTTTATGTGCGGGGGATCTCACATTTTCAACAACGCACGATTTAAAAAAACATAACCAACTTTTTTTATTTCATTCGTCACCCATCAATATGAAATGCTCAAAAAACGCCAATTTTCACTTTGATATTTTTCCTAAATGTCCCTGTAAGTGGAGGAAGACAAATGTGCGCATGAACACAATACACAACGAGTGCATTGTTTATATCTGGTATTGATTCTTCTCCTATCCAAATCAATACATTTAAAAATACGCAGGTAATGCCGTGTACTTAAGTTTCGATCGGGGGAAAACAGAATATTTTGGAAGGTGAACAGAAGCGTCTTTCTCTCTGTTTCCTCCCTTTCCTTCATCTCTCCTGTAGTCTTTGATTGATTGGACGAGTGTGCGCTGTGGTGTGATTAGCCGGCTCTAATTAGGATCCATGCTTTGTTGTCCACACAGGGGATTAGCTGCAGACAAACACACCTATCAAACAATTAATACACTAATCAGCTAAAGAGTGCTGCTACCTTTCAGTGCCATTAACGCTGCTAAGCAACTATCACCAAACCCTTTCCCTTTCATTCCCTCTTTTGACAGTTCTGAGGTATTTATTTTCATATTTTAGCTCATTTCAGTTTTTTTCCCCAAAAAATGGGAGAGCTCTAGCCGTTCAGTCTCTCATTTTCTGCTTCCTTCGCTGAATTGGTCTCAGAGGAAACAGAATGCCCCATTCCATTTTTTGTTATACTGACATGCCAAGATTCATTCACTCGCCATTCATTGTCCTCCTTTTCAGAAAGCCTAAAGTGCTCTCCAGGTGGACGGGGCTGCAGCAGTGGATGTTTTGCAAGAACTTTAGACTTTTACTTAAAGGTGGGGTAGGTAAGTTTGAGAAACCGGCTCGAGATACACTTGTTGTTATATTCCATGGAATGCTCTTAACATCCAGATAGCAATGAATATCTGAAGTGCTTTGACAAAAAATCCATTAATAAATATCATCTGTGGAAGCTGTAGTACTGTAAAAAGCACGACCAATCATCTGAGCCGGCCCGGCTAAAATAACTGGATGGCCTACCTGCCTGTCAGCCTTCCATCTGTGCACACACTTATCTCGTGCCCTCATTGGTCATGTGCGCGTTCGTGTGTGTTGGAGGAGGGGCTCTGTGAGGAAGTGGCAGATTTTCTCCGGTTGTGTATTTTCAAATTCTAGCGATCTCGAGCTGGTTTCTCCAAAATTACCTACCCCACCTTTAAAATAAGGAAGCAATGTTTAATACAACTAAAAGCTGAAGTTGACTTTTGATTGTGTTCTGGTTTTATGTTTCAGTATTTGTAAGCAACTGTGACTGAAAGAATATTGCTTTTATTTTACTTTTTTATGGTTATTTCATCCATTCATTCATTTTTTTAAGAAGGGGCAGGTTCAATAAGATTTTATTCTCCCTGCTCCTTTCCACCATGCGCTAGAAAAAATAAAAGAAACAACCAGTATAAGTGTACATGTTTTGTTTTAAAATAACTGCCATGTGTGGAATAAACACATAAATAAATACTACATTTCTTTCCTTCCTGCTGGAGTTTAAGCTATACAATTATTTAAGGTATGACAGTTATATGTTCTGTCATTCTCAAAGAAAATTGAATTAGAAATGCATTTAAAGATCACATATTGAAATGTTATCAGGGAACTAATTAGTTATTACTGATTGTTTTCACTATCACCCATAATGCATCAGACGGGGCAAACTGCATCCATCATCCTTAATCTAACATTGGAGTAAATACTTGTCTTTAGCAACATTTGTTAATGCTAAATTGTTTCCTAAAATTACTTATTTTTTCTTATCCTTATAGATTTCTTTTTTTATCTACTTTGCAACTTATTTGTTTTAGATTTAGAACATTTTTAGTTTCTGTTCGCACCACCAGATACCAAAGCAAATTCCTTCTATGTGTAAACGTACCTGGCAATAAACTTGATTCTGATTCTGATCATTACAACAGAAGCTACATCTGCAACGACAGGAACAGTTTGCAGTTTCGGTTTTTACTTTCAGTTATGCTGGATTTTGGGTTAAAACTACAAGGTTGGGTTACAATAGGTATGTTGTTAGGGTTAGGGTTAAAACCACATGGTTGGGTTACAATAGGTATGTTGTTAGGGTTCGGGTTAAAACCACATGGTTGGGTTACAATAGGTATGTTGTTAGGGTTAGGGTTAAAACTACAAGGTTGGGTTACAATAGGTATGTTGTTAGGGTTAGGGTTAAAACTACAAGGTTGGGTTACAATAGGTATGTTGTTAGGGTTCGGGTTAAAACCACATGGTTGGGTTACAATAGGTATGTTGTTAGGGTTAGGGTTAAAACCACATGGTTGGGTTACAATAGGTATGTTGTTAGGGTTAGGGTTAAAACTACAAGGTTGGGTTACAATAGGTATGTTGTTAGGGTTCGGGTTAAAACTACATGGTTGGGTTACAATAGGTATGTTGTTAGGGTTCGGGTTAAAACCACATGGTTGGGTTACAATAGGTATGTTGTTAGGGTTAGGGTTAAAACCACATGGTTGGGTTACAATAGGTATGTTGTTAGGGTTAGGGTTAAAACCACATGGTTGGGTTACAATAGGTATGTTGTTAGGGTTAGGGTTAAAACTACAAGGTTGGGTTACAATAGGTATGTTGTTAGGGTTCGGGTTAAAACATGTTAACTGCCTGAAACGCCTCCATTGGACTCCTTTCTTTACTTCCTGAACATAGTAACACTGGTGCTTCTATTGGCTTGCGCTCCAACACATTGTACGTGATAGGCTAAGGGGCGGGACATCTCTAAGGGGTTGACCAATCACAACAGAGCCGGCCAGCTAACCAATCAGAGCAGACTGGAAGAGATCAATCCAGGGTCTTTTTAGATTCTGATTGCCCCCGAAAAATGGTATTAAAACCCCCAAAGTCTGCTACCATGTTTTCTATTGGCTCGATCCAAATGTTGTAATTTGGAGAAGGCTTGTTATATTCCATCGGATCTGATGGATCAAACATTGGTAACTATTCAAATATTGTTCAGCATTTGTTCTACTTGGCTGTAGACGACTAACAGAACGAGTCAGGGCCACCCCGAGGTAAAGCAACAGAGAACAATGTTGATTCAAAAGACTCTTTGATTTGTCCTGCTATCAGGTTAATGAAACCCTCTCAAAGCTGTTGGAGGTAATAATTACAAAAAAAAGACATTTTTATAAAGGCAAAAATGTCTATTGTGAACAATAATGTGGTCATTTGTTTAAGGTATTTCTACTATCCTCATGACGCTGTAAGTCTTTTGAATGCAGGGCAGCACTGCAGTGACCAATCAGCTCATTACTCCATGGACATCATTATTTATTTATTTCAACAAGGACCATGCATGCAAATACATTCATCTCAG
The DNA here is from genome assembly GCF_902827165.1 of Trematomus bernacchii. Taxonomy (NCBI): domain Eukaryota; kingdom Metazoa; phylum Chordata; class Actinopteri; order Perciformes; family Nototheniidae; genus Trematomus; species Trematomus bernacchii. The sequence goes on from NW_022987879.1 coordinate 587,740, forward strand.
AAAAGAGATTATGCCAGATTTGAGCTAATGGCTCATTTCCTTCTGCAGTCCTACATGAAGTGCATTCAACCCCAGAACCTGCCGCCCTAAGGGAAACACACCGCCGTTAACAAAACATCTCAGCAGTTCAGCAAACAGGGCTTTTCCCTCACTCAAACTACACACATCTTCCCTGGAGCTCCATTTATCATCGCAGCCCCCCGGAGCATCCTCCTGCAAAACTCTCAACCTAAACATACTCCAACCAGAGCGTTATACATCTCCACCCTGCCTTCACACTCTTTTTCTTCTTTCTTTCTTATAACAAACACCTTTTTTAGTTGCCTACTTTCCAAGAAGAGAATAAGCAATTCCCCCGTTTCTCCCGCTGCTCTTGAACGAGACATTTTGAAATAATAGCTGGAGAAAATCAGAGGAAAGTGAAGGGAAAGGGCTTCAATTGTGTTTTATTTTTGAAAGATTTGGACAGGTTGTACCTGTGTGCAGAACAGTTATTGTTATTCCTTAGTCATTGTCAGAGGCTTCTAATTTAGCCAGAACAGGCGATTCATCAGTGAAAGGCAATTAAAATGCTTATATACACTATTTATTTTAGTCCTATAGAGACTTCTTTTTGTTCTAACCTTCATGGAAAAGCTCACAATAAGCATATTGTTTTACCATGCTTAGAATAACAATATCCATACAGCAAATACTGATCTAACTATGCTGCTGTTTGAAAATGATTTGTAATATCTATGAGACACGGTTCCCTTCTTTCCCCTAATTAGTTTCACACTAAGATGGTGACAACCCGAACATATCTCTTCGGTGGGGGGCATCGCAGACACTACACACATATTCTTATGCAGAACATGAATCATTATCTGTGTAATAAAGTCATATTAGGTGAGAAATATAGTTGTGACAGTGCGACGGCATGCGGCTTCTCTTCGAGTTGCTTTTGTTTAGTGGGTTTCTGGGAGTGGTTTGAGTTCAAAGCGGCAGCAGGAGGGAGAATAGAGAAGCAGCGGGAGCTCGTGAGAATTCATCAGTGGGTTACACTCTGCATGGGCAGCGTGGAAAGAGAAGAATACTAAAAATATACCTGTAATATTCTTTAACCAGCACAATACCCTCATGCACATGTTCTGTCAGGACGGAGACACAAAGAGATTAGCAATGAATTTCAAATGACTTCCTCCCAAAATACGATGAGCTGCAATAAGTGTTAGATATTCAAAGATGAAATTCATGTCACGGCTAATTATCTCCGCATTAATCACACAAAAGAGAGACACCTAATTACCAGAAAAGATCAAAGCTTTGTTGGTTCAGAGAGGGAACATTTAGCATTGCAGAAGCACAGGAAAGTGACCTGGGCTGAAACAGAAAGCAGATAAGCAAAGAGAAATGTATACAGATAACAAATAAATCAAAGTGAGATGTAAACAAGTTTTTCCAGACCAGTGTGCAGAAATATTATTGAGCAAAAACAAAAGTGCAGTTTTCTGGATTGTTATGTGAAAAGTTGTGATTAAGATGTATATATATATATATATATATATTCAGGGAAAGTAATAATAACCATTTTAAACTCAACAGCTACAAAATGGATAGTCGTTCATTGTCCCCAGAGCATCGTCCCAATAGATGAATCAACATTAAAATACAAATACTTAAAAAGTGGAATAGAGTTAACAATTAACAATGAAAAGAAAAATTTAAATTAAAAATAGTATATAACATGTAAACAATATAAACAATATAAAAAATGTGCTTTGATGATCATCCACTTTTCTTGTAGACAATTTGTATTTGGCTTTAAGTGAAATCTCTCAACAACTATTGGATGTATTTCCATTCAATTTAGTTCAGAATGAATTGTGATAACGTTTGCTGTCGAGTGGTGCAGAAATGAGTCCTACAACTCGGAAATGACTCCACTTAAATCCACATAAGATAACCAAACTCAATTGACCAATGACACAGAATAACAGCATATACATTTGGGTGTAAAACAGGCAAATGTTGGGGCACATTTTAGAACATTTGGTTTCATTCATATGCAGCAAAGGTGTGAAGTAACATTAAGTCCATTTACTATACTACTTAGTACTTCTACTCCAATATAATTCAGAGGTATACAGTATACAAAGACATTCAAACTAGCTGCACCTTTACCAGCTTTGAGAACACTTTCATGATCAATCATTATAAAACATATCATATATATTATTCTGAAATGGACCAATCTGCACAATGACTACTTTTACTGTCTCTACTTTCACTATATTTTGATGAGAATACTTTTATACTTTCACTTGAGGAACATTTTGAATGCAGTACTTTTACTGTAACAGAGTATTCCTACACTCTGGTACTTCTACTTTTACTCAAGTACAAGATCTGAGTACTACTACTTTTACTACAAGATCTGAGTACTTCTACTTTTACTCAAGTACAAGATCTGAGTACTTCTACTTTTACTCAAATACAAGATCTGAGTTCTTCTACTTTTACTCAAGTACAAGATCTGAGTACTTCTACTTTTACTACAAGATCTGAGTACTTCTACTTTTACTCAAGTACAAGATCTGAGTACTTCTACTTTTACCACACTATCTGAGTACTTCTACTTTACTCAAGTACAAGACCTGAGTCCTTCTACTTTTACTCAAGTACAAGATCTGAGTACTTCTACTTTTACCACACTATCTGAGTACTTCTACTTTACTCAAGTACAAGACCTGAGTCCTTCTACTTTTACTCAAGTAAAAGATCTGAGTACTTCTTCCAAAGAAACTAAAAAAGCTTCACTGGTTGATTTCGACTCAAAGTTCTTTCAGCTTCTCACAATGTGTTTTCATTGGTTACACTTTGATTTGAAATTCTGGTATCTTTGAAGTTCTACTTTCCTTGTTCTTCCAAGTGTATAAAAAACTTTCAGTACACTCTGACCTCATTGTTGGATGCCGTTTCAGGTAGAGCAGACCTGAAGCTTTGAACCAATGAGGTCAGCGACACAGCCTCTCTGCTCGCTTTAATCTTTGGAGAACACTAAGCAGTAACATTTCTGCTCAGACATGTCTGTTCTGCTTCCTTTTTAAGCCACAAATTAAATGTAAAGTGGCCAGCTTGAGTAAATCAGAAATGCATTTCTCAGAAGAGCTGGACTCGTTCCTTTGCTGAGGCTCGTGTGTGTGATTTTGTCTTTCATAGCTTCAAAATGAATGAAGGTCTCCATCCAGCCGGAGAGAGAAGGATTTCATCCATTCCAACTTCTCTCTTTTTCTAAATGAACAAACAGCACTCTCCTCTTTGTGAGCTCCAGCCACATCCTGTACAGTCTCACGGCTATGTTTCCATGGCAACAGTGTCCGACCGGGTACACATGGGAAAGCCACGAGAACAGAAAAAGAGAGAGAGAGAGAGAGAAAGTTTCTCCTTGGAAGTGCAGACCTGGCCGAGGCTTTGACTGGCATCACATGCGGACCTGCTGACTGAGAGCTTCGGCTTTTTTCTCCGAGTTGCCCTGCAGCAGCGACCATGTTCCCATGACAACTGCATCCCTCGGTTCACCGGGTGTCTGCTCGGTTCGCCCCTCGCTAATTCACAAACAGTAATAATCAATACAGATGATGCAACTCTGCCATCAGTCCTTAGGGGGGATCCTGCAGAGCCAACAGTGTGTTAGATATTAATGTAGGAGCAGAAACATACTGTACTTTCTCAGTGGAGAATAAATATATATATAAATAAAAGGGAAGATTGTATTTGTTCAGAAACTTGCTTCCATAGAGTGGTGTTAGTATTGGCTCCTGTTGTTCTCGCCATCATTTATTCATCAATACACAGGCTTTTAAGTCACCATGCATGCTATTTTTAAGGTGACCACACATAGAAGCCCATAAAAAGTTCAGCACCTACTTCAAATGGTATTACAAGTATGTATATACAAGTATGTCTATGCTCCTGTAGTATAAGCATATATTCCTGCTATTAACTGAAGTATTTTTGACTTTTTCTAGAACAATTAATTATCCAGAATTGTTATACTGTTTATATTTGATATCATATCACAGCACACTTTGGTTTTCCTTAAGCCCCGCCTACTTCATGTCAGGTTTAGGCCCAGCCAAATGAATGGAGCAAAAATAAATGTTGCTTTTAACGCGTAGCACAGGGGCGTCGCCTGGACCTGAAAACATTCGGGGCTTAGCCCACAGTGGCGGCGGCACTACAGTGGCATTTTTTACTGCAACACTCCCCACACGCACACACACAGTACACCCGCAACTGTTACAATGAAGGCTCGATAATCAGCTCACGGCATATATGCAGGGGTAAAGTGGTATTTTTTATGAGTGGGGGGCTCACCTCCTCTAGGGGGGTCCGGGGGGATGCTCCCCTGAGAAGATTTTTTTTTAAATATTGAAGTGAAAAGCATCAATCTGGTGCACTTTGAGAGCAACATTAAGAGATCTTTGGATACCTCTCTCAACACCCATATGAAACAGAACTGTAAACAGATGTACTTTTTCTTTATGGATATTTTACTAATCACTCCCTTTTTAAACTCTATTCTTGTTTTACTGCCATATAGTATTTCATAACTGTTTTTCCTTTATTCTCTTATTTTTTTTATAACTATAATGATCATATGAAGGTGTGCCGCGGAAATAATCTTTTGAATAATTTGTGACCAAACCGTTTGAGACCCACTGAGATAACTTAGACTAAAGTTATGTATCTAAACACTCAGAGAGTCCTTTAGCTCACCTGAGTCTCTCAGTCTGAGAGGAGAGGACTCTCCTCCAGCTTCTTGTGGAACAAACAGCTCCTTATGTCCGTTAGTGCAGCTAGCTAACCAGATGCTAACAACACGGTCCATGCTGACACCGGTCCCTCCCTCCCCCTCTCTCTCTCTCTCCCTCTCTCCCCCTCTCTCCCCCCCTCTCTCTCTCTATCACACTAAATGCGCTATTGCCACACACACACAGAGCCAAGCTTGAATGACACAAGCACACGTTTATTTCCATGCAACTCTCTGATTGGTCTGGTGTCATGCCTCTGTTGCATTCACTGAACACGGGAAATTACAGTGCTGCCGTCCTCTCTTGTGTCATGATGAGGTTCACGTAAAGCACGGTTAATGTATTATATTATTGAGGGAGAATTGTCCGGGGCTACAGATAAAACATTCGGGGCTAAAGCCCCGGATGCCCAGGCCAGGCATGGGCACTAGGTTAGTTTTTCGAACAATTTACATCACATGACTGACGGAAAAGTTTAAGAACCACTATTTGACCGATATGAACATTTGCTTCAATTGCCAGCTCACTTCCTGGAGGCTTCCCCCTACCGAGCCTTCGTGATTTGGGAGGCTTCAACTGTCGCCATCTTGGCAACAACACCAACGTAACACTCGGCTAGTATAAGAATGGGCATCATCTCTGAAGTTGATCGGCATAGCAGCTACCAATCTCAATAACCTGTGATGGCACCCTCTTTAAAAGCGACCAAAGACCCAAACTAACTTAGGAAATGTTAAGCCATATGTGTCATCTTCTTGTATTTCTATTGTTGGTGATAAACCATGTGGATAGAAGTTAAAACCTACTAGTTATAGGTGTTCACTGTTCAGTATGATTGAATCAATGAATGTTTAAAGTGAATTGACTTCACTGAATTACCAAATTAGTAGCTTCTACCACTTAAGTTCTTCACTGATGTTTGACAATATTTTTAATTGGCCTAAAATCATAATCTTCTGAATGGAGATTAGAGATGAAAATGACACAAAAACTGTTAGTGTTAGTCTTTTCAACATCCTTTTTCAATTTCGGTACAAGTTAATTATTTTAGTACAAACAAATAGTGTTTATTCAAGTCTTTCTTTTATTGAAGTAAAGACCTTTTACACAGTTATATACCAGCAGTGTTTTTGCCCGCCCTTTTGTGTGTTACCTGCAGATGTTTGTTTTAGATCGGTGTTCCTCTTTGGGTAATTGAAAGCTGCAGATGGAGGGATAGAGGACGGATGAAAATAAAAAACAACTCAGAGCCGTCCAAATGGCAGCCGTGCAATTATCCTTCATTTTGTTGATTGTGTTGGGCTCAGTTTGATTAAAAGCAGTAAAGAGAGATATGTGTGGTGCACATGCAGCTCTCAGTGTAATGGATAAGTTCTACATATGCTTCAGACAGATGATTATTACTGTGTTGTTTTAAGCTAGGTGTTCAGGGTGAACGCTGCCAAAACAATTTAACATTTTGTGGTTGGAACCCAGATTGATTTCCTCAGTGGTTTGATCATTTCGGCTCATCCCAAAAACATAATTACAGCCAGGCGGGTTTCTTCATCACTGAGTCGGGTTAATGGGTCTCCAGCTTGTAACTATTCCACATAAACCCCTGCTGAGGCCCTGTTCCACCTCTGGGTTTGTTTACATGCTGATATATTGGACTGAGGATGGTTTTTATACAAATATTCCCAGTACCGGAAGTAAATCACAGAGCTCGTGCTTTATAATGGATCAGTTCATCTGTAAAGTTAACAAATAGGGTGAAAGTTAGTCATTGCTATGTGTAACATATACAGGTCACAATTTGATATAATGATATTGAACCACTCTTAAATCAACTGTCAGTACATAGCCTATACATTCCTTCATTATGCAATTGAAGTTAGGGTTAGGGTTAGGGTTTTGGGGAGCTTGGTTAGGGTTAGGGTTAGGGTTAGGGTTAGGGTTAAGTATTTTAGTTTAAAACCTGTTTAAAAACTCCTGTAATAAAACCAATACAAGTTTTTAAAAGCCCTGTTTGGTCTGTGTAATCATTTTTGTTTAAGATCCTGTTTAAAAACCAATACAAGTTACTAATACAAGTGTATGTATACACCTGTTGTTTGTTACTCCAACATTAACTAACCTTTATTACACAACTTAGTTGAAAACTCAATTCTGATTGGTCAATGTTGACATCCGAGGGGTTGCTAATTTTCACTAACAGTCCGTTACTAAGAAGAACAGACCGTTACTAGGGAGAATCAAGGGACTATGTGTAGTCATATAAATCCACAGAAATAGGTCTAGTTAATTTAACGTAAGCTTTGGACAACAAACATTTGTTTTCTCCATCAAAAAACACAGTGGAATATTTTTGAATATTCATTTTTTTATATTTGTGGAGAGCACAAAACTTTGGAAGAAAAGAGAACAAGAGAAGGAAAGAGGTTAAAAAACAGAGCAGAAGAAGACAGACAGGAAGTAAACATTAAAGGGAACAGCAGAAGAAGACAGACAGGAAGTAAACACTAAAGGGAACAGCAGAAGAAGACAGACAGGAAGTAAACACTAAAGGGAACAGCAGAAGAAGACAGACAGGAAGTAAACACTAAAGGGAACAGCAGAAGAAGACAGACAGGAAGTAAACACTAAAGGGAACAGCAGAAGAAGACAGACAGGAAGTAAACACTAAAGGGAACAGCAGAAGAAGACAGACAGACAGGAAGTAAACACTAAAGGGAACAGTAGAAGAAGACAGACAGGAAGTAAACACTAAAGGGAACAGCAGAAGAAGACAGACAGGAAGTAAACACTAAAGGGAACAGCAGAAGAAGACAGAGAGGAAGTAAACACTAACGGGAACAGCAGAAGAAGACAGACAGGAAGTAAACACTAAAGGGAACAGTAGAAGAAGACAGACAGGAAGTAAACACTAAAGGGAACAGCAGAAGAAGACAGACAGGAAGTAAACACTAAAGGGAACAGCAGAAGAAGACAGACAGGAAGTAAACACTAAAGGGAACAGCAGAAGAAGACAGACAGGAAGTAAACACTAAAGGGAACAGCAGAAGAAGACAGACAGACAGTAATTAAACACTAAAGGGAACATGGTATGGGCTCTGGCAGTGATTAAAGACTGTTAAATGGAAAAGAAAGACGGTCAATAATGAAAAAAGAACATTTGTTTTGTTTTTCTTTGTCCTTTTGGATACAGATATTTGTCATGATGAGCCACCAGATGACCGACTGGCCAGGTGTCAGCACCATGTTGGGGTTAAGTAAAACCCTGCAAAGGTTTGGGGTTCGAGTTGCTTTCCAGACATTTTGTTGCATAACATTTGGTTATTTCTAAATGTAATTTGTTTGAAAAATCTCTCTTCCTCTGTGACTGTGCCGATCGTCATGTCCAAGTGTGTCATTAGTTTCAAGTGGATGCCCAGTGGGAAGAGGAACAGAGTGTGGCCGGTGCATTGCATTAGTATTCATCATACATCTGTAATGGATGAAATAAAGTGAAAACATATTGCTGAGGTTGTGCTCCGGTCTCACATTTGGCAAGTTGGCTCCAATCGGGTTGGGTGCAGGCCAGACACAGATCTCAAATGTAGTGCACTGAAAAAATCCACAGCACATCACAAGCAATCTATAGAAGCTGTAAATATCAACTTCATAACACGAACAAGTGTCTTTATGGATGAGGCTATTCATCTGATTATACCATTTGAAATGCTCCTTCATCATCCTGTCCTTTGACTATTGGTTTTTCCTGCTCCTCTTCTTCTTCAGGTTCTACAGTGCCATGCACATGAACCCTGCACCTATATTATTCTGTTTTGGTTTCGAGGAGACCTTACCACTTTAACTGCCCAGCAAGCTGATATACAGTAGTGGCATATGCATCTTTATTAGCTCGTCGCAGGATTTTACTGGAATAGAAATTCCCAAGCCCCATCGTTGTCTCTTTGGCGAAAGATATTTTTTCTCAAACTTGAGAAGATCAAATGTACTCTAGGGTGCTCTGTAGACATAAGAAATGGCAGTGCTAGATTATTGATATATAATCCAAACAATACCAACCGAAGAGCAGTAAAATAACCTAATGTTAATTTGAACTTTATTTATCTTTTTATTTATTTATTTGTTTTAACGATTATTTTACTGTTTTCTATTTCAGTATGGAATCAATGTGCTTCTTTGATTAAACTTATAGTGCATACTGTATAGTATGTATAGTGTAGTGTGTATAGTAGGCTATAGTAGTCATATCTCTTTGGGGTTGGAGGGAATGGGTAGGGTATGGGGGGGAAGTAAGATCATTGTTACAATTGAGATCTTGTATTTCTGTACCTGTCCTTTTATAATAAAAAAGCTATTTAAATGTTGTTTTAAATGTAACATTGGTCTGTTGTTAATGTGATGTGTTGAGCAATACAATTTGGGAATCGCAATGTACAGTTAATTCAAAGCATAGGGTACTTATTGAGTGAAAACACAAAGCTTCAGATACCTTTCCTGCTAATATTAGCACCCTGTTAGCACCCTGTTCGCACCCTGCTCGCACCCTGCTCTCTGTTAACTCCACGTGGAAGTTGGTTTTGTCGGAGTACCTGAAAAGGAAATCACAAGTCTAGGAGGTTCAGAGTGTTGTACCTGCAGAATCAAAACCTAAAACCATTATTTTGCAGCAATACTAAGCGAGTTTACTAAGCTTTGATTTAATAGATCAAAAAGGTATTGGATTTCATGGCATTCAAATATTGAATTCTGTACCTGACCTTAAAACGCCTCCATTGTGAGAGACTCTAAATCTTTCTTGATCTATCTAAACCTCATACACCCTCAAAAGCTGAACCAATGCTTTAACCTCTAAAGAGACGTTCTTCATGTGTTTTTATTTCCACTGTCTCGACTTTTCCCTTCATGAAAGGGCAAACTCTAAAGAGAAAAAGAAGAAGAGAAAACGGATTAACCCTGATTGACCCAGACGGTGAAAATCCATAAAGTATTTCAGCAGATTTTAAGTGACACGTTCTAATCACTTGATAGCGAGGTGATTATCAGCACTGGACCGCTGGAATACAAGTTGGTGCCCGAAATGTAAGTGTGTCCAAAAATTGCCTACGACTGTAAGTCTTTTTATATCCGACAATGTGAGGACGCTTTGAAGCCGGCAGGATTTCAGCATCAGCATGACTGAGACGCTGCTGCTTTAATCTTCCACATTTGTTGTTTGGTACTGCATTAACCTCTTCTGCTCGGGAGGATCATCACAGCTCCGGATTATCTCTCACACAGCTCTATCGATAAGTCAATCTCTGTAGGATGATGATTCAAATACATTAAAAAAAGGACATGGTCAAATAAATCCTCTCCGCTGCTCGACACAGGTCTTATCTGTGGGGTTAAACTGGAGCATAAGTTCACTTATTGTTACATCTTTGGCGCGGCACACAGATGAATCATTTCCATCCTCTGTTTCCACATGCTTTTCTGTGGCTTGTTGGATGTTGCCTCGAGCTCAGAGGTTCTTGGCAGCGTTTCTCCTGCGTTTGTGTTCAGTGCCGAGGCCGGTGTTGTCTGCCAAAAGAGAGAACTCCTTCAAAAGGGAAAAGAAAGATGTCTCTACACTCCTCAGAGGCTGTGATGAGCTGATTACCACTCAAGAAACGTGAAGTGTCCCTTTGATGAAGACCTTAGCTGTGAACTCTGCTTTTAAACCGTTGCCCCATCGTAAAATAACATGAACAGATCTTTAAAAAAAGGTTTGCTTGAACGGGTAAATCATTCAAGAACCGCCAGATTTCTGATATGAAAATTGGCACAGATATTCGTGGTCCCCAGAGGTTGATTTGTAAAGAGTTTGATGACCCCATGACCTTTCCCCAGGCGCAATGATCAAGTCAAAATGTCTCTTCTTTTGTACGTGATATTTGAAGAGCTCCAGACTTTTTTTGAAGCCGCTCTCGATGTTCGGAGTCCCAGGAGGACGAATCCTCGTGATCCTTTGAGCTTTGTTTTTCTGCCAGCATCCAAAGTAAGAAAGTATACAAGAAAATATCAACTTGTCAAGCCTTAATTTAATCTCTCTAGAGAGGATATATCCTCCACTCCTCCTGAGAATGAGAAGTGCCAAACAATAAATAACCATGCTTTGTCCTGACTTTGTTTATTATATTTTTGGTTTTAATTGATGAAACTTAATGGTGTTTGTGACCCTTGACCTTTCTTCTAGCGCAACCATTAGTCCCAAATGTTCCACTTGAACACAGAAATAAAGGTTCAATCTTTCATGAAATGTAACAATCAGACGATGTTTTACCCATGACCAACTTCTTGATTCAGATAAAGGAACTTTTAAAAGTATACAAAATATACTGCAATACACAATTGTTTTGCAGTTTTCCGTAACACTTGATGTATATGTTTGGAGTACTATGTTTGGTGACACTGTTCCCAAAAGGATTAACAACCAAAGGAAAGGATATTCCAACACCGGTTTATTATAGTTGTTAAGTGTATGAATATTCTTTTTACCGTTCCTGTTGCATCATCAAAGGGAATTCTCTCCAGGGGATGAACCAGTTATGTTTTGAGAGCAGTTTAAACTAAAATCGATACATTTTGGGATGTTTGTTGGCAATATCATATCGAAACACAACTTGTTTTATTATACAAAGGAAAAATAAATGCGAAACAAAATTAAACTTTGGGTAATTATTCAATAATAAACTATTTAATCCACTACGTGCTGAATTGTATTTTTCTGATTAGGTCAGGAATATTGTCAGGTCAAAACAAAGATGGAGACATTGGAGAAAATCCAACTTGAACCTATTAAATACAATTCTGTTGACAAACTATCATATTAGGGTGAACATGGTAATAGATTGCAATGAATGTCATCAGTTGAACATTGAAATAACGTTTTTGCTGACTAGTCTATTGTACCAGTATGTTACTAAACTACCAGAGAGCATTAATAATATCAAACTTTGTGGTATGATTGCACCTCTATGTCCACCATTAGTATAAACTATACTTGGTGCTGTACATTTTATCAGTTAACGTACACACACACACAGATTGAAGGTTAATTATTTGTGACAACTCCTCCACTCCTCTCTCACCGACACAAACTGCTGCCTGCACAAACACATTGAGTTTCTTTATAGAGAAACACATGACACTGCAATTCCCTGTTCCTAAGTAGTCTAAAGTAGAGAGGTTGCAAATCTCCCACAATGCACGGGGCAAAGCTACTTTCATGTGAGGTTAGTAAACACAGTCTAGAGTGGAGGGAATTACAGTTATCTGTCAAATGCAGATCCTTTGATGGAGGGCCTAAGTGCTCCTGGATCTGAAGGCAGAGGAAGGAGGGTTTTAAGCAGGGATGCATAGAGCAGTTTAAAGCGCCACAAAGATGAAATGCAGCCTGCTTATTGGTCAGATTGGACGAAATGGAAGCAATGGCCATTTGTCCTCTTCACTCACATCAGGCATCAGTCATGCCGACGACTCTCATCTTTAGCTTTTGATGTGAACGTTGAGCATGTTGTTCCCTCTGTTGGGTTTTATTCTGTGCGTCAATGAGTCCACTATCCAGCGTACACACTTAATATTACTGCCATGGTTGTTGTTAATGGAAAAACACTTTAGTTCTTATGCTGGCATATTTTTTATCCTGTGTCGTTGTTGCTATTTGGGACCAGATGTCAATGTTTTGATAAAACAGTCATACAACACATCTTATTGCTGGCATCTTTGTTGATTTACAGAACGACTTTAAGCTCCTGAACACGCTGAAGTCAGAAGGACGACGTCCCATTTTGGAAGATAGGACCATCGGAGACGCAAGTGAAGGCACCATTTTCTTCCGAGGAGGTCCTAATGTCATTATTTGTATTATTGTTATGCAGGTTGTGATACATGCTTTGTAAATAAACGGATTATTATTCATTTTGCAGTGTACAGCATCCCCTAAAGGCTACCGTAAAAGAAACAGACCTACTGTGTCAATATCCCATATTTTGAAAACTGTGTACAAATTGTTGTAGAAAGCACATTATTTATGAGACTCAAGCTAGAAAACTGAAGGACAAAGCTGGAAAGCACTGTTGGGGCTGTTTTTCATCTGAAAAGAAGATTATACGATATTCCAATGTTGTTAGGCTCTAAGTCAAAATCTTTTTTGGCATTTTCTTTCTCATTTATTTATAAAATATTCAGGTAGCAGCCTCTGAGTCTGAGCTGATTGTCACTTTTGCCAGTTGCAACAACAGCTGTCACTGGCAGAGTTTAACAGCTGTAGCTAATTAACATTGATTTCATAAGAAACTTAGCCAGAGGAGAAAATGAGCCCCTGCCGAGTTTCAAATCATCAGAATCTGTGAAATGTATTTTTAAAGTGATAATCATAAAGTTTCACATCCAATTGTTAATTGGCATTCTTTTTTAATAGGCATTTGGTATTATATTTGGTATTCTTTTCAATATAACTCTGGGAATCGTATGTTTAAAATGAACCTAATGTCCCCACCAGGTGACATGGATTGTATATACTTATCAAATGCAAAACCTTACTGAATGAAGTACTGAATAAAGGACTTCAGTTCAAACCTGCTATAGAGAAAGAGACATATTCATGCAAAGAAAAAGGTCCGAAACTTTCTTTCAACTATATATGTGACCTGCTCTATCGAAATCAGTCGCATTGACCCGAAGACACATTTTGAGTTGTATACATGTTGTTGGAAAGAGGAGATTCCTAGCTTTCTAATACTATCAGGATTGTTGTTATACTCCAAATATTAAGCAAAATATGTCACATTATATAATGACTGTTACAGAGTCATCATTTTGAGAAAAAGGACTTCAAAGTTTCCTCTTCTCTGGAATCCATCGATCTGATTGATTATTAGCAATTATCAAAATAGTGCAGAGGGGAAATATTTTCGTTTGGATTACTGGTCTGGGGGAAGCTCGCGAGTGTGTGTGTGTGTGTGTATACGTGTGTGTGTTTGTGTATTTTTGCGTTTGTGTGTATTGTGTTTGTTTCCCTGGGAAAACACTCACGAGAAACACCGGCTGTTGTTATGCCTGCTGTGACGTTAAATTACTCCGTTCTCCGCTTGTAATTATGCCGTTACAAGCTTCAAAGTTGTATTTATCATCTGAATTTGCCGAAACAAGTTTAATATTCTGAAAGCCAAGACTTTGTTTATTTGAAATCAGATGAAAACAAACTGTAACGGACCCTGCCGTGTTATCTATGATTACTATACGCCTTACATTCATAATTTCAGCCGGAGGGAGGGGGGGCGGCGCTGCGGAAGAGCAGCGTGGCGAGTGAGAGCTGTCTTCTTCCCTTTACAAGCTTCAAAAATGTATTTATCGTGTGATTTTGGAAATAAAAGTTTCAGATTCTGAAAGCCAAGACTTAGTTTATTTAAAATCAAACAAAACACCGAACCCCGAAAAACTAGTTTTTTACGCAAATCCACGTCTATTTTGAAACGTGCCGTTGCGACTTCCGACTGATTTCGATAGAGCGGGTCACATGAATGACAGAAACCATGTGTTCTGCATATGAATGTGACTTCACCGTGTGCATTGGTTTATAACCGGCTATAATTACAGCCATCACTGCCTTTCATAAAGCATACATCTCGTCTCCACGTTTTCGCACGTCGTCAAAGTCAAACTGCAGTCTGCTGCTTTCAGGACTGAGTGTTCAAGGGTTCATACAGAGCGCTGGAAGAAAAACCTTCCTGTGGGCATCTCCATCTGCTCACAATGATCTGCAAAAGCCCTGAAATTACAGACATTAGTCACTGGGAATGATTTTAAAAGCAAAGTCATGAGCGTTTTAGATTCCAAAATGGCCATGTTCAACTGTTGTAATAAGCCGTTTTAGGGGAAATTGTGTGCCAATTATACTTCTTCACATAGATTTCTTTATCCCTCTCCAGTGTGTGTGTGTGTGTGTGTTGGATCTGTGTTAGTTTGTAGATCAATTCAGCAGCAAGCACCGCGCTACAACAATATGTCGGTAACATATTACAGAAGATATTGAATGTAAAGGGAAGGGGAGAAGAAGCGTGTTTCCTTTTCTAACTCAATATGAGCCCCATATTGAATCAAAGTATGATTTATAGATATAAGGAGAGGACAGAAGAAGGGTTGAAAGGTTGAATGAATGTAGAGAGGAAAGGATAAAGGGATGTAGGAAAAGAAGGATGTAGGGAAGGAAGGATGTAGTAATGTAGTGATGAAGGGGTCAAGGTGATGTGGGGAAGAAGGGATGAGGGTTTGAAGAGATGTAGTGATGAAGGGGTCAAGGTGATGTGGGGAAGAAGGGATGAGGGTTTGAAGAGATGTAGGGAGGTAGTGATATAGGGGAATAAGGATGTAGGGAAGGAAGGATGTGGTAATTTAGGGTCAGAGTGATGTAGGGATAAAAGGTTGAGGTATGTTGTGAAGAAGGGATGAAGGGAAGAAGTCATCTAGGGAGTGAAGGATCAAGGGATATAGGGAAGGACTGTAGGAAGGAAGGAATGAATGAAGGGTCAAAATGATGTAGGGATGAAAAGTGGAAGGGATGAAGAGAGGGAGGGATGAAGAGAGGGAGGGATGAAGAGAGGGAGGGATGAAGAGAGGGAGGGATGAAGAGAGGCAGGGATGAATGGTCACAGTGATGTAGGGATTGAAAGATGTAGGGATCCAGGGAGTGACGGTACGTCCACACGGCAGCGTCACGTTCTTCAACGGAGACGCTTCCCATTCACTTTGAACGGGGTGACGTCACGCTTTGCCGAACTGCATTGTGGTTCTGTCGCTTTGCCTCCGTTGCTCGCTTCGACAGTTGAGAAAAGTTCAACTTTTCAAGCGTCGATGGAAGCGTCAGCCAATCCAATCGTATGCCAGTACAAGCGCTAGCCAATCAAACCGCGTGCTTGTGTGTCCGGGGCGGGAGATTCATGTGATTGGTTGTTGGTCGCACGCCAGACACGCCCACCGGCAAGCTTCAACGCGACGCTGCCGTGTGGACGTACCGTGAGGGATGAAGGGCTGAAGGAACGTAGGGAGGGAGGGACGAAGTAATATAGGGAAGGAGGGATGTAGGGATCTAGCGAGTGAAGGAAGAAGAGATCGAAGGAGTCAGGGATGTAGGGATGTAGGAAAGGGATTTAGTGAGAGAGGATAGTATGGATAGATGGATGAAGGAAAAGATGGGGTAAGAGTGGAATGAATGAAAGGGAGTGTGGGTTTTAAATTCATAGCCAAACGAGGCCGGATGTATGGACCAGGTTTTAGAAGCGTATCAGGTGATGAGAGCTGGGGTTCAGGCCTTATTCAACTAATTGACTTCATAAGTTACACTGCCCTTCAGTCAAGACACTTCAGGCATCCTGGTTACAGGTTAAATAGATCATAATATGAATCAGAATATTGTCCTCTTACTGCCTTCAGTCTAACTCTAACTCATCAGTCATTCAGCTATTTCACCTCCAAATTACCCCGTTTCCTTTTGAGGGTTCGAGACATTCGTAAAGTTTAACAGTACATTACTAAGAAAACTGAGAGGGAAGGAAGCTGTCCTAAAAAATCAAGCACAAACCAGCTCCCTCATTACGGAGCAGAACGTTTCCTACTGGAATGAACAAACACACACTCACACACTCAGCAGCCCGCTGTGATGTGCAAGGCTCAAAAATAGTCCCTTCGGCATGAAAAACAACTGCTATTTATCATACAGACTCACTGTAAGTGAGAATAAGCAATTAAAATATCTGGGTCAGAGCCTTCTGAGATAGTGCTTACACTAAGACACAGCACAACCATTCATCACAAGAGAAGAGGAAGAGGAGGAAGAAGAGGAGGCAGACAGATGTCTCCTGCGCTTTCTCTACATCTGAATCCGCAAACAATCAGCTGGAGAAGTGTGTGTGTGTGTGTGTGTGTGTGTGTGTGTGTGTGTGTGTGTGTGTGTGTGTGTGTGTGTGTGTGTGTGTGTGTGTGTGTGTGTGTGTGTGTGTGTGTGTGTGTGTGTGTGTGTGTGTGTGTGTGTGTGTGTGTGTGTGTGTTGTTAGCTCTGTCTCGAGGAGTTATGTTCTTTGTTGCAGGTAAAGTGATATGATTGGCCAGAGCAGGCTTGTGGGCGGGCCTTATGTGAGGCTGGCTGTCAGGTAAACTCCCTGTGAGACAAAATCACTACATTTGAAGGGAATAAAAAACCTTTGAGTCACATGACTAAAGTTCTTGCTCCTTTCCAAAGTTGCTGTGTGAATGTCTATGACATCTTTCCTTCTCTTGTTCTCTTTTTCCTTTTGTTTACTAGGGACAGTTTAGTCATAAAGAGTCTTCTGCTCTCTACAAATATAAAAATGAATATTAAAAAAGTATTCATGGTGTTTTCTGATGGAGAAAACTAATATGTATTGTCCACAGCTGACGTTAAATTTACTGGACTTCTCTCTCTGGGGATTTAAATGACACACATAGTCCCTTGATCCTCCTTAGCAACGGTCTGTTCTTCTTAGCAACAGTCTGTTAAGGAAAATTAACAACCTCCGGAATGTCCAAATTGACCAATCAAAATCAAGTATTCAATTAAGCCGTTTACTAAATGTCTACAACAGCTAAAAGCTTGTCAAAAGATTTCTAAAATCTTAGCTGATGTTGAAAATGTGGGAAACTTCACACATAAAGACATGTAATTACAAATGTAATATTAGTTTGTAAAGGGTTTTGAGAGAAACAATCCTCCCAATTCTCCAAACGGAAAATCTTGTAAAATACCTTGCGATTTATTGCATTCATTTGATTGTATCTCTTCTTTAAAAATATATAAAAAATAATAATATCTTGGGATCAAATGTGACTTTAGAGTAAACAAACATGGCGGACGACAGGAAACCTACCAATCTTTTATTGGCCTAAATAATGGGTCATCATAATGGACCGTCAGTCTCTAGGAAATAGTTATTGGCCTAAGTGTAAATTATATTGCAAGAATGATAACCGTGTTGTACTTAATTGTTCTGAAGCCCTACGCTAAAATAAGCACAGACAAGTTTCAACATGATAGAAAGGTGAGCAATTATTGGTGTAACCTGCACAACACACACGGCTGTCCTTAAAGCACTTCCAGGGTTTTGAACAGTGTCCAAAAGAGGCATTTCAGAAGGAATCTTCTTTTAGAGATTGTGAATGAAACAGACGCAGAGCCACGTCTCTCTGACAGCCGGTGAAGCCACAGTGGATTAGGTGACGATAAACAGAGGATCAGAAATGGATCAATCTTCATACAGCCGATACAGATCTATTAGAAAAACTCGTTCGCGACGCGCTGGATTGCTTTGGGACATCCCCAGTCAGTTGGTTTACAGATGGAGAAGATACGACAGGCTTCACTAACAAGACAGGAGGCTTGGGTGGAAACTAATAGAAATCAATGTTCACCAAAGACTGTCAGCTGCTGGGAGGAACACTGACTGTGTGACTGAGCAGGAATATAAAAGACTCACTGACATATGTATTATTTCTGTGAGCCAGGGCCGGGTCACAGCATGAATGCTCGTGTTTACCTAACAAGCTAAAAAGAACCAGTAGCACAGCTTCTAAACAAAGTCAAAGTGCACCACAAATGAAACCAATCTAACCTGAAACATGTAACTACAGGTGCTTAAGAGCTTGATCTTTGTTCAGGAAAATCTTCAACCTGGTGTGAGCGGGATTTTAATCAGTGAGCATTAATTCATTTAATTGGCTGTTGGCTAACCGATGCCCATAGTTACTGTTGCTATGACGGTCAAGCTGTGCATTCTAGCAAGACACATATACAGTAATTAAGACTTCTGTTGCAGATGAACCAATCACAATCCTTTCATTTCTTGAACAAATAGGTCCTTGCTTTCTGACAGAGAAGGCAAAATATTTTTTTTCAGCAAAGTGATCGTTAATTGTTGCTGAAATTAAATTAAATGTTTTACATCAAGATCCAAATTGGAATAAAGACTTTTTTTCTGTGAAATGCGTTTACTTTAGATCCTGTTTGTGTGCATGTTGTGGGGCATTTTTGCGCCTATATCATATTCGCCCTAACCATGTGGTCATCAGTTTGCCCAAGTAAAGAACAGTTTAAAGAGGCCCTATTCTGCTTTTGGGGGTTTTACCTTTCCTGTCGTGTGTTATATAGGTTTGTGTGCATGTAAATGGTCTGCAAAGGCTAAAATCCCTGTGTCTCCCTGCCTGAAACGCCTCCATTGGACTGCTTTGTTAAATTCAGGAACATACTGACATCACTATGTAACACTCACGCTTCTATTGGCTAGTGCTCCAACACATATACATGATACACTAAGGGGCGGGACATCTCTAAGCGGTTTTCCAATCACAACAGAGCCGGCCAGCCAACCAATCAGAGCAAATTGGGCTCTGGTTTCAGACAGAGGGTGAAAAGAGGTGCTGCAGCACAGGCAGTATGAGAAAAATAAAGAGCTTTTTGAACATTAGAGCATGGAGACACTAAATACATGTCTTAAAATAACCCATTAGTCAGTTTAAAACCAACTTACCGCATTCAGTAAAGCTTTGTAAGTATGAGATTACTGAAAGAAAGCACCTGATTTTACATTCTCATTAGAACTTATTTTCATGGTAATTTGTCACATCCTCTGAACTGAACTTCATTACCTCAGTGTGGGAGGACTGGAATAGTTTAAATAAAGGATGAACAGTGAAAAGAGAGTACCAGAAGTTCTTTGCTTTTGGCTTCAAACTCCTGCATACTTTTTATTTAGCACTTTTTTCTACACAGATCTTCAATTTTGCTTTGTTATGTTGCTGTTTCTTTTTTCAGTGAATTTTGGTTGTTTTTTATTTCATCTATAGATATTGAATATTTTCCAAGCCATTGTTGTTTACTTTTTTTTAACAAGCTGACACTCACAGCTTTCTAGTCAGAGAAAAACAGATGCCAGCCTCCCACAAGCCGAGATGTGGTAAACACACCAACCTGACACCACCTACAAAAACTTCTCATTAAACAATGCAACTTTATCAGCCACCCACGACTAATGTGAACATATTCATAACTGTGATGAGAGGGGTAGGGGCGAGGAACAGTGAGTCAATGGAGTGAGCAGACAAACAGTTCACAACAGAAGACAGAAAACTGCCGACACTGCACTTAAAGTTAATGTGCTTTTATAATAGAAACACAAGAGGAATCAAAAGTCAGATCAAATATGTCTGTGACCCCTGAGTGATGAGGCTGTTGTTGTTTTTCCACACTGCTGAATACACAAACTGTCCTTTCAGAGGGTTTGTGAGTGTTTGTGAAGAACATTGTGCTGATAGCGTTATTATAAGAGACGAAATTGGGTTGTATTTTCACCTCAAAGCTATAAATGTTCGCCTAAATTGAGCATTTGGTTACTGCATGCAGATGGTTTGTTTGTTTTTTATGTACTTAGCTCTCTGCTCAGACCTCAGCCAATGAATCAACAAAAAGAAAGTGAATGGTGTTTGGTTTGTGTGTTCGGTTGAAATGGACTGATGTTTCTGGAAGGAAGAGCTTATTCTAATTGAACATTGGGTTAATATGGTTGATAGCAAATAGTTAATTATTTACACATCTAGCAGTTACTTAGCCTTGGTGTTAGTATTAACCTGACAGAGCCCAATAGTGTGGTGCAGTTATAACGTATTTTTGTATGCCAACCAAGCCGAAATAAGCATCGCAAGAGTTTCCTTGACAGAAAGCAACGGGATTTTTTCATTGGATTTCAGAATATCGTGGAAAATAAGCTCTATGGCCAACACATGTTAATGATACTGATACAGGTTTTGTTCAGAAGGATAATCTCTACATATTAACACCACACATCCCAAATGCAATCTTCAAAAATATTCAACTAACATAATGCTATGAATGCTATGAGCTACAGTACATGATACTTGTTAGACGCTTTTATCCAAAGCGACTTACATACTCAATACTGTGGCCAATCCCCACAGGAGCACTTTGGGGTGAAGTGTCTCAGGGACACAACGACATGCTGACTGCAGTGGGGTTTGAACCTGTGACCCCCTGAACCTAACACCTACACACATACCACTGCGCCACACACCTCCTACATCAGGGCCGCATGGGTGTTCTTCACCATCGCTAAGCTAAAGGCGGCTAATCCTGGGCGTGATGATGTTTAATAGTTTATTTAGTCACTTGTTAGCAACCACCATTTTTATGACACATAGCAAGTTCCGACATTTACAAGTGTAGTAATTACTGATGTATTTTATGTTGTAGAATGAAAACGTGGACATGTCTTACCTTATTGCAGACTTCCAAACAAAAACACATCCAAAAAACATTGACTTTGAGACGAGGGAGTGGTAAAATGCTACGTCTTTTCCAGGTTTTAGGACAGATCCCTAGAGGAATATCTGCCTCTATAGCAGCTGAATGCTCAAATATGTTTACCAGATGGTTAAAAAATCTGTCTGCCTTCTTAGTACTGTGTTGTTTTTTTTACATTTTCCCTTAAAAAAACGCAATTTCAGCTGTTAGATTGAACCTGAACAGTCAAGTTGTTGTTCGGATAGATGAACAATTATCTTATTTATTGTCTGTACTGCCACCAATCTGTTTGTTTTGAAATGTTGTCTTTTGATGTATTGTTTCTGTTAAATATGAATCTTAGCTGCATTCAATTTCTGTTTACTTTCCTTTTTTAAATATGTCAAAAAATCCTTCAATGTCAGCTAACATCATGTTATCCAAACATTAACCCTCTAGTGAGCAAAGCCTTTGCAATAAGTTTGCAGGGCAAGCAGAATATGAAGTGTGTAGAGATAGTCTGTACACTTAATATTTAACCCACACATTCACTTATCTTTATTTTTGGTTATGAAAGATATAAATGATCAAAGATGTTGGCAAAAATGTAATGACAGATGGAAGTGTCACCATCTAGCCAAGATGGAAAATGAAAGAGATAAAACAGATTAAGAATCAAGGAGCCGCTCCAAGTTTTATTCTGCAAGCAAAAGTAATGATTTAAGTTTTACTGAAACAATAAATCATCACGGGGCGCTGTTAACTTTCTGGTTTTTCTGAAATATTCCTCCAAATTTAACTTCAAAGCATCAGCGTTTTAAACAGAGGCCTCCGGGCAGCCATGTTCTTTTCACATCACAATAGAATCAGCAACCGTTGATCACAAACGGCCATTTTCTGGATGGATTTACGGATGAATACGACACAAAGGATGAAAGACAAAACATTAGAGGTTGAAACATCTGCCGAGGTTTCCGCACTTCCAGCTTTCAGGCCTTGAAATGTTCATCGAGCACTGATGCTGATGCTCCCATATGGTCCAGCTTCATCTGCTTCCACACGTCCCCTCTGTGCTAATAATCCTCCTGCACTTAACGCTGTGGGTTTATGGATTACATCAGAGAGGGGAGACCTTTCCAGGACTCAGATGGAGGGTTTAAAGTTCAAGCTGTCCTCTTCCTGTCACTCAGGCTTACAGTACATCACAGGCATAGACGTGATGTGCGGGCAATGCTTTAAAAAAAATAGACGCAGCGCTGTCATGATCTATTCTGCCCGACAATGAATAGTATGTTATTCTCTCAGGATGTACAGGGAATGTATTGATCCTGTGACAAGCCAAAGCCATTAGTGAAGTTCTGCATTTCAAAGGCAGGAGATGAAAAGTGGTGAAATTGGAGGACACGTGTCGTCTCGGCGTTGGTCCAGGCTGATTAAAGGCTTCGTCTACTCAGACAGAGCCAAGAATCAAAAGAACAGAAATCCCATTGTCTCCCAGCAGAACTGTCTGCCGCTGAAGGTTACTATGGGATGGATGAAAGTGGTGTGATTGAAAGGAAAACTGAAATACCTAATGGGTACCTTGGTAACAAGACGAGCAGTTAGTGTGTTATCAAATGTAAAGAGAGCTGCTTTTTGGAAAGAGAGATTAGACCTTCGCTGTGAGTGTGATGTTTGATTAATCGCCTATTACTGGCCACTTTCGCCATGAAATATAAAAGCCTTGGAGATATTTTTAAAATGTATTAGGCCCATTTCTATTCGCCAGATTATGATGTCTTTTTGAAAGTTTAGTCACTTTCTTTTTAAGCCCTTCATTCGTCTACTGGTGATGACATATTGTGATCATGGTCTCCAGAGGATAAATATTCATGTTTGTTGTTGCCCTGATGATGAAGAGTAATGATGTGTGACCCCTTTTGCGGTAGGACACAACATATGTCATATTTCAAAATGTTGTTTTACATTAATGTTGCAGATCACATTCATGTCCCTCAGAGGATGATCCATTATAATATGATGTTTCAATATTTAGCTGTGACTTTTTCTTCCATGCCTCCAACATGTTTACCTGAACCTTTAACACATGACATATTCATGCTCCCCAGAGGATCAACCCCTTCACAGTTTGGTCACTATATGAGCTTTCCTGTCCCTCAGGGGATGACTTATTATTAAATGATGTCAATGTTCAGCTGTGAACTTTGTTTCCATGTCTCAATCAGCCTAAACATGTTTATGTGGACCTAAAAAAGAAAAGGACCAGGTGATATCATGCTCCTCAGAGGATCAACCCCTTCACAGTTTGGTCACTATAGGAGCTTTCCTGTCCCTCAGAGGATGATCCATTATTATATGATTCCAATGTTTAGCTTTGGTCTTTTCCTTCCATGCCTCAATCAGACAAAAATGTTTACGTGGACCTAAATAAATGACAAGGCGCATTCATTATCCCCAGAGGATCAACCCCTTCAAGTCTGGTCACGTTAGGAGCTTCTTCTTTTTTTATAGTACATTTGGAACTAAATGTCTCCTTTTCTTTTTTCAAATTGAGTGTTGATTCAGGTTCTCTAGAAAATGAAACCTTAGATTAGAAGAACCCATTAACTCTCCATTAGCATCGGGTCACACTTTTCTGGCACTACCATTGGTGGTATTGCCAAAGAATGCCCTCAGATTTGTAGAGTTTATTGAGTCCTCCAGCCTCCCAAACATAATTTGAGCCTTTGTTGGATTTTAGACGGACTTGGGGCCAATCAAATGATATGAAATGAAACAGTATTCATAGAAATCAGATGTTTTAAAGGCAACACTCCTTCTTATTCCAAGGCTTCCTGATTTATATTTCAATGTGTTGTTTCTTTAATGGATGTACATGCTACTCTTTTATATTGATGTTGTTTATACTGGCCATGTTTTTATGTATATGCGTATATGTTTGTTTATCATCTTGAAATATAAAGCACTTTGACTCAATAAAATGTGCTATATAAACAAAACTGCCATGTTCTGCAGAAACAGAAGTTCAAGTCTAAATACTGGAACAAGATGGTGATTTGCTTCCTCAGCAGATAAGGTACAATCTGAGGTGAACACTTTGTACCATCAGCAGCAGAATGACAGTTGCTGCAGTTCAAGTGGATGAGTCGAAAAATGGTTGATTTCCACCATCTGCTGCTGATATACACATTACAGATGCTATTTGAAGAAAGTGTTTGTTTTGTGCGGCACAGAGAGCCAGATGGGTGGAGGTTATTCAAGAGAACTCCATCAGTGGTGGGCTGTCAGTCACAGGAACACGCGTTAAAGCTGAAATATGTCATATCATTTATGAATAACTCAAAATGACTGTCCATCTGTACGCTGAAACACTGAGTTGGACAATATCTACATGCATTTCTGATCAGGTTGACATTAAACAACTTCACGAAGGCCTCACTAGAAGCTTTTTCATTGTAAATGGACATTGCAAATTATTTATTTGCAATGTTATTTATTATTATATTAATTTGTAATTATATGCAAAGATCTTTTCTCACATTTTCAGCCGAGTTGTCAGAAAGATGCCAGGAGTATATGAATAATCGGCTGTAGAAGAATACTATACCTGTCAAAACGATAACTAAATCATGTCCAGAATGGGACAAAATGTTTATTTTTAATGATATTCACTTCAAAGCTACTCCTAAAAATGTAAAACAAATCTTAATTGAATCAAACTCGTCAAATGTTTGTCTAATTGCAATCTTCCAATAACATTTTGTTTTATTTTATCTCCTCATTTTAAGTGATTTTTACTGAATGTTTTCATGTTATTTATGTGATATATTGTAACCATATGTGGACAAGTTCCAGTATCTGTGGATATTGTACATGAAATTGGCTTTTAAATAGATATCCTTT
This sequence comes from Trematomus bernacchii, assembly GCF_902827165.1. Classification (NCBI taxonomy): domain Eukaryota; kingdom Metazoa; phylum Chordata; class Actinopteri; order Perciformes; family Nototheniidae; genus Trematomus; species Trematomus bernacchii. Next base: position 612,754 of record NW_022987879.1, read on the forward strand.
GAGGGTCAGTTCAGTTTTGATTGAGTATGTTTAAAGGGTAAAAAGTAATCCTATAAACACACACATCATAATCACATTCACACATAAAAAGTGCAACTTGGATTCATTTTATTAACATTCAAATTGTATTAATCTGTAAATGTGCTGCATAGGTTTTCGAATTTCAATAAAGCTGGTGTGTGATAGCTTCTTTGCAAATTCCTTGAGGAAGATTTTATGTTGTGACTCACCTCCTGTCATCAGCTCCTTTAATTTGAACCTCTCATTATCACCTTCTTCCTCCCACCCTTCACCTGCCATTGTTTTATCTGAGATTACATTATCTCCCGCCTCCACCCCCTCCCACTTCGATTGATCTCCATCCAAATGTTCCCTTATTTTATATCCCAATAATCTCTCCTATCCTCCTCCTTCTCCCATCAACTCCTCCCACTTTACATTATCACACCTGCTAACCATCCGTCTGCCTCCTCCCACCTCCTCCCACCTCCTCATCCACTTCTATCACCTCCTCTAAAATCCCATCACTTCCTCCCACCACCTCCTGTGATGTTCCACTCCTCACATCCCCATCATCTTATCACCTCCAATCACTTTCTCCCACCTCCTGATATTAAAGCAGATCCTTCTCATCCAAGCTTTTCCCACCTTCTCTTAAGTTCTGCTTTTTAATGTAGAGATAAACAACATTACGTTTTTAACTCGGCTGTTGAATAATCACACAATCATTGCAATTGATTAGTTCCTCAAGGGCCTCGCTTTTCAGGATGTAATTCTGTCTGACAACTCGACAAAAAAGCAATACTTCATCACAATCATTTTTCACAACAGTTAACACACATTTAAACAGAATTTAGCCCAATATCTTGTTTATTTTGCTGATCTCTTCTTGGTTGGTGTTTTTTCCAATACCAGGTTTGCATACTTAAAAAATGTATAAAATAAATACTCCTACCTTCCATCACCTCCCATCACTGTCACTTGTCCATCTTCTTATATTCTGACTTGTGTATTGGATTATTAGTATTGTATGATCTGTAATTACTTGTGTTATTGTTACTGTTTGCTTTAAATGACCTTCCTTTTCTTTCCCCACAGCTTTACATCCACGCATGCATGCATCTCTCTGTGAGTGTACAGTATTTACAGCATTCAGGTGTTATTTCCTCCCACCTTGCTGTTTAAGGTACCGCAGCTATATGTGGAGGTGAGACGTGTCAGCTGTGGGCGGAGCGGTGGGCAGGTTTTATTTAGACAAAGAAAGGCATGAATCCATCTGTCAGATGGACCGCGGACGTCTCTTTTAATAGCTCCATCATCAGACACTGCCAGAAGCTCTAATTGGCAGAATGTGGGAGTTGATGGCATTAAAATGGCTGCCGTGCTGTTCACCTCCATGACCGCAGCCTGTCAGTTACATGGGAGGCTAAGTGAACGTGGACGATAGAGGCAGAGCGAGTGGGAGGGAAGAGAGACGCGCTGGAATGAAGAGGTGGAGAGTTGGACACATAGAGCTTTATTTTCTGTGTTTTCTAATGGATCTTTTCTATTATTGCTTTTAACAATAGGCGGATTTAAATTAGTATTCACCACTGCCAATAGACCAGTGGAAAAAAACATTCTGGCACCAATTAAGGGAGCCATTAATGATTGTGTGTGTTAATCGTTTTGTTAATTGGTTTGTTTTTAGGTCAAATTAATTGACAATTTATATCTCAAGTTTCCCAAGAGCCCAAAGTGATTTTAAACACAAACAAGAGTCTGAACACACTAAAGGATTACATTTACAGTAAAAAGGAAGATTGAAACAGATAGATAGAACTGCATTACTTTAATAATTACTGCATGTAATTAATATTGTGATGAAAACTGATTTTCAATTCAAGCTTTAGGAATCCAAAGTACAACATATAATAAGTACCCTGTATCAAGATTGATGCAAAACAAGTGACATTTGACCTTTTGAGAGAGGTTTAGCCAAAACCACCCCACCTCTGAGGTGATTTGGGTGAAAATGGTTTTCTTTTCATATCTCTGGCCCCCCTTGCTCGATGTTGATGGTTGACACCTCTTTCTGACCGTTAGAGCCAATAGAATCGAAGGGGGAGGCCCCCACACACACACGTTGTGAAGAGAAAAGGTGGGGGCTGCGCGCATGCAGGTTTGCACCAGAGTGAAGCGATCTCTCGCTCTGACATTTGGAAACGTAAAAGCAGTTTTATTGCTTATGGATTATCAGAAATCATTTCAAAGAGGACACAGACACATTAACCTATGGATTAACTGCAGCATCGTTTTTTTATCGTTTTAATGCCATTGAAGACCAGTTTTGACCAAGGTAAGCCATGTTAGCGTTTGTAGCTACCTAGCGCCACATGTTTTGATGTACGTTTTCGTTTATAGCTTCGCAAATGTTTATCACTGAGTGTTGAGGTGGGCACCACTAGATTCTGTGTCTCCAGGAGAACAAAAACGAGTGGTTGGCTGTGCATCTAGGATAAGTAATAAGGAAGTTATGAGTGAGTTTAGGTGCAGTGATAGGTTACATTTTTTCGCTCGTGGCTAATTCAGAGGCATTGTGGGTTTTTTTTGAAAAAAAAATTAAAAAGATCAGTTAGCTGAGTTTCTTCCCGTTACATGGATATAAAACATTCATAGTTTTATTAAATATTAAGATTCCTTAGACGTTGTTTCCTGCAAATGACGCATTTATCCGCCCGGTACCGGGGGGGCGGTGCGTAACAGGTTAATATTCAATTCAAGGCTTTATTGTCATATGCACATTAGCTACAGTGTAGATATGGCAATGAAAAACTTAAGTCGGATATAAAAGAAATAAAAACGGATAAAATAGTGCAAGAAAATGTTTTGAGATGTGCAAAAATGAAAATACAAATAAAACAGAAATAGTGTAAGAAGAGTCTATACAAGTAAATGGAATATGATATATAGATAAATAATATGCAAGATGCAAACAGATGAATGTTTATGGATGTTCTTTACAGAGTTTTCATTGTACCGTGGGTCGCTGAGTAATTGTTAAGCTAGTTATGCTAGTAAGTAAATGTCTAATCAAAGATAAGTTTAACCAGTAAGAAAACATTTCTTTTTCTGGACAGCGTGTATTTGCATTGGAAATGTTAAATGGTACGGAAATGTACTGAAACCAAATTTGCATTCAAAAACAATTGTGAAAAAAACAAGATGATTTTAGAGCTAAATATGGACTCTACAGTGGGTTAAATATAGCCCCGGCCACACGAGGACGATAACGGTCGTATCTGCTACAGTTCTCTATCATAGACGGTTCGGCCACACGAGGCCGACATGGAAACGCAGAAAACGATAATGATAACGGGTCCCAAGGTGGGTAGATGTGCAAACGAAACGCTCTGGGGGGCAAACGGCTCCGTGTTCACGCCTCTACGATCATGTCCTGATAACGTTGAAGCAATAGCCCCGCCTCTCCCACCTCTCCTGCTCAGAGATCAGCTGCTGGGCTCTCAGGAGAGGGGGAGGAAAAGAGAGGCTCCGTTTTTTATTCTTATATTATTATATAGAGTCGTTATCAATTTGTTTTAAAGCTCAACAAATAACAAAGAAGACCTTTGACGGCACTTTTCTAATTTTGTCCGGAAGATTTAAACTTTAACGGACATGTTGACCGGCGAAAACAAACCTAACTGAAACTCTGCCGCACGGTCCCCTCGTTCCTTGGAAGAGGCGGAGAGGTGGGTGTTTTTCATCTGCTGGTGGACTACCGGAGAGATATACAGCAGGAGAACACGCAAACGCTTGCCTCCATGGCAACCATGCGCAGGAAGTCTTCTTCGCTGGTTTTGTGGCAGCAGTACAGCGCCACTTACAGGATCGGCATATGTACTACAGCGTCTCCAGCGCTTTCAAGCGGTCTCATGTGAACGGACACGTTTCTGGTGCCTGTTGCGTGTGGACGGAAGACTTTTTTGATAACGATTGCGGTCCGTTTGCGTTATCGTCCTCGTGTGGCTCCAGCCTAAGATCAGTTTATTAAGTCCATGTGAGGTCATTTTCTGCAAATTAGCCCATTGTCCAGTCACTTAGCTAGGGTAGGTCCTGGTAGGAGCTATGCTGGATTGTTGGATCTACACTCATGGTTCCTCGAGTCATGTTTTGGTGACCCTTGACCTTTGATGAAGCATCCCTTTCAAAATCTTACCCTATAAAGAAGCCCTATTCACTCCCTTTCCTATAGTGTGTTATACAGGTTTGTGTGCATGTGAATGGTCTGCTAAGGCTAAAATCCCTGTGAAAATAAGCTTCATTCAGTATGACCTGTTTAACACTTCAAATTCCTGGATGAACAGTTATGATATTTAAGAGTTTCATTATGCTGTTCTGTAAGAATCTGCAGCCTCCAGGGGGCACGAGCAGAATCACACTACAAAAACTCAAAATCTTGCCAAGTATATGTGTCTAATATCTAGTCAGAATATGTCTTTACCCCTGATATAAGACATAATAACTTCAGAAGTAACACTGCAGTGAGATATCAGGTCTTCTTTTTAGACAATGCATCATCTTGTTAAATCAAAAAATCTTATTTTGAGTTGTATCTCAGATGAAGCACATGTCTTTTTACATATTTATTAGAAAATCACCAACTAACATCAGAAAACAGAACAGCATTTCCTGATTCTGGTCAAATAAAGTTCAAAATAAGTTTCCCAGCTAATAAAAAGATCGGATTTATCTAAATATCCCTTCTTATTTCAAGAAATCTCACCAAGCAAATGTTCAGATTGTTGTACTTATTTCAAGTGAAAATACCTTGTTTTCATTATTGTTTAACTTGTTTTTGGAGCAGCAGTTTGTTCCAGTGCCCCCACTTCTCCTGCACTGTACATATGTCACAGTTAAAAGCTGGTAAATCATAATGAATGGAGAAATCCAGCTGTACAATGGGTATGCAGTTTTCCAACAGAGTCGCCACTGTTCTCCCCGGACAGATAAACCCCTGAACCTCCCATGAGACACTTCCCTTAGAGAGTGAGTCTCGCTCTCCGATTGGCAGGAAACCAGAAGCGCCTGAAGGCATCACTCTGACCTCTGCGACTGCACATCAGATCTGCGTGGACATGGAACCAAAGTGTGTCTAATTGCACTAAAGGAGGAAATCTGACGAGCATTTCTGCGGCTAATGGTGGCCGGTGACTGATGCTGGCTTCACTCAGACGGCCACTTCCTGTTTGCAATCGGATTAAGAGCAGACGCGAGCTGGATGGATGGAGACTCGCATTGTATCTGATTCCTGCTGCTGAGGAGAGATATATGATGATATTCACTTTATGGTTTTCACATGACTTTAATAATGACATTTGGTCGCAGTCAAATGGAAACCATATCTATTTAGGTTGACCATCATGAGATTTATAGGTTATCAAATAAAACAGCAGACGTGGAACCCACCTTTTAAACCACCCTCACCCCCGAGGCTCACCATTAATCTCCCTTTATTTTCAATTGCAGGATTTTATTAAGATTGACAAACATATTTATGAAGCAAAGAAGAGCTGGATAACTAGTTTGTTTGTGGCCTGTTTAATTTAAATCAGAATCTGTATTTCTTTTGCCCTGGTGTTAAGCAGTATGTACATTGTTACTCTACCTATTTTTCTATAAAGTGAAGATTTGTTTACCTACTTTTGATACATGCTCTGATAGAATAACTGTATGCTGTTGAAAAAACCCAATAAACAAAATCTGAATCTGTAAGGTTTACCGACAACAAGTTTAGAGAAGTGATATTTCCATAACAGGTCGAGAGGAACAATAGTAAACATATCTCTCCAGTAAGTCTAAAGTAAACTAACACAATGAAGAACAAAGACAAGATATTTAATTAAAACTGAAAGTCAATTAATGTAGCATACAGTAAAATAAATATTATATAAATGGATCAATCAAACGCTAAATGTGAAAAGTTATAGTATTAATTATAACAAAATCCATAGATGTTTCAATGTGTTTAATCAAAAAGGGCTTTTAGAGCAACAAAGGTGTCTTCTCATTTACATTTAAGCTTTTTTTTTGCTGCTTAATTAACTGGCATTAATCAATTCTCCTCATTAATTTAGCATTTACAAAAGATATCGAGGAAGTTAAGTATTATCAGGCGTGAACAAACATATAATTGTCAGTGTTTACCACGTATTTAGAATGATATCTTGTATATTGTGTGTGTTTCATGTGACGAGTGTGTATGTCAATAGTTGTGATACTCAAGTAACGTGTGTATGATTAAAGTCTAAATTGTGTAAATGTATGTAAAACACACAAGATTGCTTTTGATGCTGACTGCATAAAAATGCGTCCTTATTTACATGTAGAGCCTTTTTGTTTTTGATGCTCAAATTGGTACGAATCAATCATTTCCTCGATAATTTAGCAGCCTATAAATCACACAAGATACCAACAAATAGAAGTATTAATTATGACTATTATTTTATTTTATTTGACCTTTATTTAACTAGGATAGGCCTCATAAGCATGCACAAGTGTCAGTGACAAAGAGTCAGTGTTTACCACTATATTTTGATTTATTTCTGTTTTTATTTGAAGGTGTGTACCCGCTCCTGTAATCATGCACGCCATCATCCATCCTGAGCGTGGCTGTCGGCCAATCAGAGCAGAGTTCGGGGCAGGTGAGAGGATGTAGTTCATGTCGCTGGCTCTCCGTCACTCTGACAAACATGTGCTCCAATTAGAAAAGCCATTAATTTCAATTTCAGCTGCGACTTCGCCTCACGTCTGTTCCTGCTGCTGCACGACGGCTGACTTTGTTCATTTTGTGGTTGGCCGGGTTTGAGTAATAGAGGTCTTGCATTCAATCTACAAGGATTTTTTTGTAAAAATAGCATTACTATTCAGGAGCTGTTAAGCCTGCAGAAGAGCGGTGTGTCAGCAGTCAGGATGTGAAAGAGGGAGCTCTGCTTCTTTAATGTTCGTCCTTTTAGCTTCAACCTTTGCTACAGTCCACCATTAGCAGCTTTTAACGGCTGCTAAACACTGCTTAACTGATGGGCCCGCACATTCTGAATAATAGCAGCTAAATGAGAATGTTTGGTATAATTACCTGACAATACAGCCGAAATCAAACCCATTTGGGATGTTGTGATGTTCCACAGCATGCTAACCCTAACCTTAGCATTTTGCCAGATTTAAGTGTTGACTGAGTGATTTATAAAACTTAAATGTTATTTCCAAATGAAAAGTCCTTCTTAGAGAAATGTTTGGCTATTTCTACCCCCCATGTGTGAAATTAAAGGCATACATTATGTGCATTACTTTGTGCCTCCTTGCTTGTGTTTAATAAAACAAATACTTTCAATTTGGGGGGAATTCTGCCCCATTTTACCCAATTTATTCTGACACTGCACCATAATGACCTGAGCGGACATGTCTGTAAATTGAGATGACATGAACAATATATTAGAGCCCCTCTGACCCTGTGAGGACCTTCATTTTCAAACCATCAAACTAAAGGCCTTTCCTGCATTGTGAGGACATTTCTGCATTGTGCAGACATTTCTGTATTATGAGGAAATGTGCGTAGTTCGAGGACAGTTTATTCTGCATTGTGAGTTTTTATAAACTCAAGTTGGATGATTTATAAACTACTCGTTACATTGTCAAGTCTTTGTGCTAAATTCCTATTTATTGCTTTCAATTGATTGTGTTGGTCTGAACAAATTACATTTGAACCGTGGCAATTATCAGAGAAAATGTGAACTGGTCACCGACCCTGTGCAAAAGTTCACTAACAAAGACATGAAAACATAAATGACGCTGAATTCAAATGACAGTTTCACTTATTATGATGTGCACTAAAAGCTTGCCTGTGGGCTTATGATAGAGGAACGAGGAGAAAGTGATCAGAGATATATAAAAAAAAAAATATATATATATATATCGGAGAGTGCAGTCGTCCTCCTACGTTGTTTCCATAAGTGAAAAGTAATGCATGCATCGGCCCCGTGGTTTGGAGCCGCTCCAAAGTGTAATGGGTTCATCCTTGGCCTGTGATTCACCATTTAACCAAGTTTTAGGAAAATCTGAAGTTTTTGATGTAATCTTTCTGACAGGACAAAATGACGGCTTTTAAAAGAGTTATGCTGCTTTATTCTGTAAGGAGCTGTGTGGATGTGAAGTTTACTAACTGTCAGTATACAAGTCTCTTGCCATTGTGATGAATGTTACTTAAAAATAACATGAATTCACAAAGTAACCAAAAATGGGTATCCCCAGAATAATAGAAAGGAAAAAAAGACTCCTTTTGTCTGTCTTTTTATTCAGCTTTTGTGTTTTAGTTTTCCTTTTGTAATCATTTCTCTTTTTGTTCACATTTTCTCTACTTTCTTTCCATTAATATTGAATAGAAATAGTAGAATCAAAGATAAAGATGACTTTTCAGGTACATAGCAAAACATTAAGACCAGATTTGAATGTGGTTCGAATCAGAATATAAATCTAAGTCACATATGGCCAAAAGACAATTCATATTTGGGCTGCATTTAGCCTATAAACAGCTGTACTCTCTATTTTTTGTTAATGGTTTTAAGTTTATTTCTAAGGAGCAAAATCAATGAAGAAAATAAAGAATAAGGCCTAGATTAGGGTTAGGGTTAGGTTCGGATTTAGGGTCTAGAGAATGCTTCGGTCAATGAGGGGTTCTCGCATTTGTAGACCAACAAATATGTGTTTAAGTTTTGTTTTGTTGGTACAATCACCTGCTTTCATCTCTGACCAGAAGCGGAAATGTCTTTTTCTCTTTATGGATGTCTCACGTCTTTACAAAGACACAATCATCATTGACAAAAACGAAGTTGCACGGCAATCAAAACCTTTTGGACGCTCAATCACTCGCTCTTATTTCGCCCTCGTTTGACGGCGCTGCGCTCAGTAAACAAATGTCGCGCTGCTGAAATCTGCCGGTCTTGAATGCAGTGGAGCAGTAATGATAACCCTGAGCAGCAGACGGTCCTAATTACAGAGCGTTTGGCTGCAGTTCAGGTCAGAGGCCATGCAGCGTATTACAGTCATTGTTCTCCCAACGATACCAACCTCCTGAGGATCCACCAACTAACTGAACAACTTGAAAGTAGGAAACTTGCGGGTGGACTTTTGTCTCCCCAGAGTTGGAGTTAATGGGAAAAGGAAACAGAACTTTTCCCTGAAGTTGAACTTGGAGCTGCTCGCTGCTGTCTGCGTTCCACACCACGGAGCCTTTTCTTTCCTCGTTCATTTTGTTTTTCTTCAGAGGTTTGGATCCCCGGCTGCCTCGTCGTACCTCGCCACCCCCGGAGAGCAATCCGGGCCTCGGCCTTATCTTTTGGAGGCACATTTTCCTGGGGGAAATCTCCCTGCCTCCACCTTGGGCTCTGCACTTAAGTGATGAACAAGTGAAACATGGCCGCTCTTTGTCTGCCCGCCGCTAATCAGCGAGGCAGAGCGCTGCTGCCATCCGGCCTGAACGCTCCACCTGCATCACTGACACCACCTCTCCATCCATCTCCTCTTCTCTTCCCCTCACTTCAACCCCACATTAAAGGTAACAAACTTTAAAGTGCTCTGTTAAAAGCGATAATGAATAAATACTCCTGCATTCAGCACTTTTGCTTAAAGATGCACCCTCAAGTACCTGACGTTAAAGAACTCTTTGTAAAAAACTCAAGTCTTGGCGATTTGTCCATTAGTTTAAGAAAAGTAGGAAAGATTGACTATATCTCCAAACCAATTCTAGTTATAAGAGTAAGTGAAAACTAAGTTAGTAAATTATATGTACTGTTAAATTATGTAGGAACCAATGTAATGAATAAATACTCTTGCATTCAGCCCTTTTGCTTAAAGATGCATCCTCAAGTACCTGACGTCAAAGAACTCTTTGTAAAAAAAAAAAGTTTAGTTTATCCGGTAAAAACTCAAGTCTTGGCGATTTTTCCTTCAGTTCAAGAAAAGTAAGAAATATTGACTTTATCTCCAAACCAATTCTAGTTCTAAGAATATCTGAAAAATAAGTTAGTAAATAATATTTACTGTTAAGTGATGTAGGAACCAATGTAACAGGTGCGATGATGCGTAGACCTTCAACAGTTCTGATTACAATGAGCTCTCCATTAATATCATAACTGCTGAAAGTCCACCTGTTTACAATAAAGCTTGGCCAAAGAACCCAAAAACAAAATAACATAACTTGATGATGTATGTTTGTATGCCGACTCTGAAGTGAGCAAGGGCTCCCTCGATGAAAGTCAATGGTAGTTTGGATTACGGTACATTTCAGAAAATAAGCTCTGTAACATTCAGACATCTAACCAAAAACACGTTCAAAAAAACATTGATCAGGCATTGATTTCCAAGTTCTCCAACCTCTCTATTGAGACTAATGCACCAGCACTTAAATACGTTTGGCGTATTTGAAGCAAATATACCTGCATGTTTGTCGGTGTTTGTATCTTCTTGGTTTGTTGTACTTATTGTAAGATGCTTTGGATGAAAGCATCAGTCAAATGAAATGTAATATCAATCATATTCTTAACTGACCATGTCAAGAGGTGCTATTTGAAGGAAGCATTCCCCTAACTATCAGATTATAGCTTGTTCAGATGTCTTGTCTCTGTATTCTGTACCTAATAAAGGTTATTCTCGTGGTCAGTGTACTCTCTGCGGCTGATCTGGAGTCAGCTCTCCTCCTCAGCAGGATTGTAATCAGAGTCCAGAAGCACAACATCCCAGCTGCTGAATATGTAAAGCTTTATTGAAGCTACGCTCCAGCAATTTCTCTTAATTATTGGAATAATCAGATTGAAGGAAAGGAGAGGCTTTGCTTATTGGATTAGCTGAGACGATCCTCTAACGCTTAGCATCTCCTCCTCTCTATCTGCCTCGCTCTATCCAATTCACTTCGATTCAATCAGATTTGTTGGCACAAAACTTTTCAAACAATATCTCCTACACATGGAAGTGCAATATAGATAATTATCAATAATTTAGATATGAAAGTAACAGCCGCGATGATTAGATTAAACTCAAATCTAGACCAGGAAAAAATCTCTCTGCCTTTAAACCTCAGTGCATTTATTTTACCATTTATATATTAATATTTAATGGGGGAAAAAAGTATATATAATTAATTATTTACGCTTATGTTATACTCTAGCATGAATACATTTACATTTGTAATTATATATTCTTTTTTAATCAAATCAAAGAAAGTCTTTCAGTCATTGATCTTTATTATAATAATTTACCAAATATGTTTCTCACAAATGAGTTCATTTTGTAGAAAATGACCAAATCTTAGAGGTTCTTCTCACCTGCACATGTGTTTCACATCATTCTGGCTGATTACACTCACATGTGTGTGTTTAAAAATGTCTTCAAACACAATGTATACCTGTCATATCCACCTTCCTCTTGTTCACATTATGTTTATATGTATTCCAGCACCCTTTGCCCTCTGCACTATTGCATTGTGGTTAAGACAAGTACTTGAAGTGGTTGCCTGTTATAAATACCTTGGTATCTGGCTTGATGATTGTCTCTCTTTTAAACTTCAGGTCAATAATCTGCTTAGAAAGCTGAGGGTTAGACTAGGTTTCTTTTACAGAAACAAGTCCGGTTTCTCGCTCGAGGCCAGGAAAAGGCTCTGTGACCTTTTGACCTGTGCTGGACTATGGTGATCTGGTCTATATGAATGCACCTGCCCATTACCTGATCAAGTTAGATGCCGCCTATCACAGTGCACTGAGATTTGTTACTAACTGTAAAGTATTAACTCATCACTGTACCCTGTATGCCAGAGCAGGTTTGCCATCACTCACTGTACGGAGACTCTGTTACGAACTCAGACACTTAGGATGTAGGACCCAATTGCACGACCCGGGAGACAGAGGTAAAGTATTAGTAAGATACTTTATTTTCCAAAATTCAGCAATGAACAACAAAAAAGGTAACTATCAAATCTCTAACCGAGATGACAAAAATAGAGGAACAAAATGAAAGCGCTCACGTAGTGAGGAATCAAACTTTACAAGAGTACAAAGAGCATAGACCTGACCATAGCAAGAGACAATACGAACTGACAAAGAACACTTGGGAGACAGGGGAATATAAGCACAGGGTAACTAGACACAGGTGGGACCAATCAGGGGCGGGGCTGACATTGATGAGCACAGGAGACACAGGTGAAAATAATCAGGAAGCCTGGAATGAGAGAAAGCAAACGTAAATAACATGCATCTCTCTAGCATTTCTGTCGGTGCACAACAGTACCCCCCCCTCTAGGGCCAACTCCTGATGGCCCAGGCTGATTGTAAAAATCGTGGATAAGCGTCTTGTCTACGATAAATGACGCAGCTACCCAGCTTCTAGCCTCAGGACCGTAACCCTTCCAGTCTACCAGGAATTGCTTCCCTCTCCCCCTATTACGGACCTCCAGTAGCTTACGGACCTTGTAAACCTCACCCCCTTCAAAGAACTCGGGCGGTGGAGGGGGCTTGGAGGCGGGAACAAGTGTGCTCTCGCACACCGGCTTGATTTTACTGACGTGAAACGTCGGATGTACTCTCATAGTTCTGGGGAGTTGCAAGCGTACAGACACCGGGTTGATGACTCTGGACACCGGGAAAGGACCCACAAATCTCGGAGCCAGTTTCTTTGAGGCGACATGGAGTGGTAAGTCCTTAGTGGAAAGCCAAACATTTTGGCCTGGTCTGTAGGAGGGAGCGACCCTGCGATGGACGTCTGCAACAGCCTTCATCCGAGCTGAACTTCGGAGAAGAGCCTGGCGAGCACCAGCCCAAACTCGTCGACAACGTCTGATCATGGCATGAGCCGATGGAACCCTCACCTCTTCCTCGTTGTTAGGGAAAAATGGAGGCTGGAAACCATTGACACAATGGAATGGAGAGAGACCTGTGGCTGCCGTAGGAAGAGTATTGTGGGCAAACTCGACCCATGTGAGGTGGTCACTCCAGGTAGTCTGGTTCCGGGAGACGAGACAACGTAGCGTAGTCTCTAGTTCCTGGTTCAGACGCTCCGACTGTCCATTTGACTGAGGATGATATCCTGATGACAAGCTGACGGTGGCACCTATGAGTCGACAAAACTCCTTCCAGAAAACGGAAATGAATTGTGGACCCCTGTCGGAAACAATGTCATCAGGGAATCCATGGATCCTGAATATGTGATTCATCATGACCTCTGCGGTGACTTTGGCAGAGGAAAGCTTGGTCAATGGGATGAAGTGAGCCATCTTTGAAAATCGATCCACCACTGTTAGGACCGTAGTCTTGCCTCTGGATGAAGGAAATCCTGTCACAAAATCCATTGAAATGTGTGACCAAGGACGTTGGGGAATCGGCAGGGGCTGGAGCAAGCCCATCTTGACTTGTGATGAGGTCTTATTACACGCACACACCGGACAAGCCGCTACGTACTCTGCCACATCTTTCTTCATGGCTGGCCACCAGAAACGTTGTTGTATCCTGAACATTGTCCTTGTTACCCCCGGATGGCACGAAAGCACAGATGAGTGAGCCCAGTGGATGACCTTGGAGTGAAGAGCCTCAGGAACAAACAGCAGATTGTTGGGACACTCGCTAGGTGCTGGATTCTTGACATTCGCCTTTTTTACGTCCGACTCCACTTGCCAGGAAAAGGCTCCGATCACACGGTTAAGTGGAAGGATGGTCTTGGGCTCTACCGCAAGTGGTTCCGGATCATAAAGACGAGACAAAGCATCGGGTTTTTGATTCTGAGACCCGGGACGAAAAGAGAGGGTGAAATTGAACCTACTAAAGAATAGTGTCCACCTGGCCTGACGGGAGTTGAGACGCTTAGCCTTTCTTATATATTCCAGATTCTTGTGATCTGTCCAGACTAAAAACGGCTGCTCTGCACCCTCTAACCAGTGTCTCCATTCCTCGAGGGCAGCTTTTACAGCTAACAGTTCCTTGTTCCCCACGTCGTAATTCCGCTCTGCCGTTGTCAGTTTCCGCGACAGGTAAGCACATGGATGCATCTTGTTGTCTTCTGCAGAACGTTGAGACAGTACTCCTCCAATTCCCTCATTGGAAGCATCAACCTCGACCATAAACTGGCGCTGGGGATCTGGAATGGTGAGTATGGGGGCTGATGTGAATCTCTCTCTGAGACGTTGGAAAGCGAAGTCCGCCTGGGGAGTCCACTTGAAAGGAACCTTAGGAGAAGTTAGAACATGTAGAGGGGCAGCAACAGAACTGAAATTCCTAATAAACTTCCTATAGAAGTTAGCAAACCCTAGAAACTGTTGGACCTTCTTCCTGGAGTCTGGTGTAGGCCACTGGGATACTGCACTGATTTTAGCCGGATCCATTTGCATATGATTAGGTGAGATTATGTATCCTAAGAAGGATACCTCTTTTGTGTGGAACTCACACATCTCTGCCTTGACATATAACTGATTCTCTAGCAGTTTCTGCAAAACCTGACGGACATGGTTAACATGAGACTTAGTGTCTGGGGAGAAAATCAGAATATCATCCAGATACACAAACACTGAAATATTCAAAAGTTCCCGTAAAACCTCATTCACAAGAGCTTGAAACACAGCCGGTGCATTGCATAGTCCAAAGGGCATTACTAGATACTCATAGTGACCACTCTGAGTGTTGAATCCTGTCTTCCACTCATCCCCTTTTCTTATTCTAACCAAGTGATATGCATTTCTTAAATCTAACTTGGTGAATATCTTGGCAGTTTGAAGTAGTTCAAAGGCAGATGTCATGAGTGGCAGAGGATAGCGGTTCTTCACCGTAATGTCATTTAGTGGACTGTAGTCTATGCAAGGTCTCAGAGACCCGTCTTTCTTTCCCACAAAGAAAAATCCCGCTCCGGCTGGAGAAGATGAAGGACGGATAATTCCTGATTTGAGTGAAGAGGAAATGTATTCGTCCATTGCTGCTCTCTCAGGTCTTGAAATCGAATAAAGTTTCCCCTTGGGAATGGGGGCTCCCGGTAAGAGATCAATGGGACAGTCAAAATCTCGGTGAGGAGGTAGCGACATGGCTTTGGATTTGTTAAAGGCTTCCTTTAAATCATGGTAACAGGAAGGTACCTTCTGTAGATCAGGATAGTCGGGGTGATCTATAATGATTTTACGAGAGTCTGTTGGTGCATTAACAGGTTGTGAAAGTTTACACCTGCCCATACAATCCTCTCCCCATTCCTTAATTTTCCCTGAACGCCAGTCAATGTGAGGATTGTGGATCTTTAGCCATGGAAACCCCAAAATAATCGGGTGCTGAGCCGACTCAAAAATATGGAATTGCATGCTCTCGGTATGGTCCTTATTCACAGTAATCTGAATGGGCTCAGTGCAATGGGTGACTGTGAACAACAAGCGGCCGTCTAAGGCACTGGCATTAATAGGATGAGATAGCGGAACAGTCTTTATTTCTAGCTGATTTACTACGCCCCAGTCCATAAGACTTTCGTCAGCCCCTGAGTCTATTAACACACCCTGGTCAATGGTTTGATTGTTAATACAAATGTTTACCTGCGTAACAGGTCGAGGAGGAAAGTCTGCGGGAAACTTGCTCACCAGCGCCCTCCTTTTGACTGGTGAGCACGATCTTTTCCCGGGCATGAAGCGAGTTGATGATCCGACTGGCCGCAGTAGAAACAACAACCCTCCCGTAGACGGCGCTGCCTCTCCTCCAGAGAAAGCCTGGTTCTTCCCAGCTGCATGGGTTCCCCGGAGTCATTCGGAAGTGTAATCCTCTGACGGTGTGGTAACATGGGCTGGACATCCTCGGCTGGCGGCGCGACCCACCAAGATGCATTCTGGGAGCTGGGAATAACGTCTCGGTTGCGTCGACGCTCCCTTTCTCTTTCCCGAAGACGGTTATCGATCCGGATGGCCACGCCGATGAGAGATTCCAGATCCCGGGGTGTCTCCAGTGGAGCCAGCTGGTCTTTTATCGGTTCCGAAAGTCCCGTCATGAAGGCGTCACGAAGAGCCGGAACATTCCATCCGCTGTCCGCTGCTGCTGTGCGAAACTGGATGGCGTAATCAACCACCTGGCGGTTGAGCTGGCGTATATGAAAAAGTTTTCTGCTGGCCTCTGTAGCAGGCGATGAGTGGTCAAAAATACGACTCATAGTCTCTATGAAATCGGTCAATGAGTAACATAGTTCAGTTTCTCTTGACCATTCTGCAGTAGCCCAGGCTGCAGCTCTTCCCGTTAAATGAGACACAATAAACGCCACTTTACCATGGTCCGATGAAAAGGCTCCTGGGTTGTGTTGAAAATGCAGATCGCACTGTACCAAAAAGGCTCTGCAATTAGAAGAATCTCCGGAAAATCTCTCCGGAAGAGCCAGCCGTAAAGGGGAAGAAACAGCCTGACTTGGGAAATCAGCTGGAGCATTGACAGGCAACCTCTCAGTTGTGGATGACGTCACCGGAGGAGCAGTCTGTTGGTGAGTGAAAAAATGATTCATTTGGACAGCCAGTTGTTGCATCTGTGTGGATAATGCTTCCTGAATCCCGGCCTGGCGTCCTCTTAGTTCTTGCATTTCCTGGTTGACTAGGCCCAGCTGTTCCTCGTGATGAAAGATCTTCACGCCCTGTGCTGACAGCGCTGCGTGAAGCGTTCTTGGGTCGGCTGGGTCCATAATGGTCAGTTCGTTCTGTTACGAACTCAGACACTTAGGATGTAGGACCCAATTGCACGACCCGGGAGACAGAGGTAAAGTATTAGTAAGATACTTTATTTTCCAAAATTCAGCAATGAACAACAAAAAAGGTAACTATCAAATCTCTAACCGAGATGACAAAAATAGAGGAACAAAATGAAAGCGCTCACGTAGTGAGGAATCAAACTTTACAAGAGTACAAAGAGCATAGACCTGACCATAGCAAGAGACAATACGAACTGACAAAGAACACTTGGGAGACAGGGGAATATAAGCACAGGGTAACTAGACACAGGTGGGACCAATCCGGGGCGGGGCTGACATTGATGAGCACAGGAGACACAGGTGAAAATAATCAGGAAGCCTGGAATGAGAGAAAGCAAACGTAAATAACATGCATCTCTCTAGCATTTCTGTCGGTGCACAACAGACTCAGTCACTGGTACATGTTCATCTACAAAGCCATGTTGGGTAAACTACCATCTTACATCTGCTCTCTGATCTGTCGTCGAATTGAAAGTAGTGCCAAGTGCTAGGACTGACTTAGGGAAAAAAGCTTTGAGATGCGCAGCTCCTCTAACTTGGAACAGTCTGCTCAAGGAATGGAAACTGAGCCATTCGGTTCCATGACATGTTTTTAAAAGCATGGATAGATGCTATGCAATCAGATACTGTTGGTACCTGTAAATGTCACCAGCTATGTAAACTGTAGTCACTGTAACTATGCTGTATGATGTCCTTTTTGTTTTTCTGTGGTTTTATGTCTTCATGTGGAACCTACTTGCAAAAGGTCACCCTTGAAAAAGAGATCAATGATATCAATGGGTTTCACCTGTATAAATAAAGGTTTGAAGATATGTAATTGTTTTTGTCTTATCTGTTTAAATATATCCTTGTATTTAAAGTTATGAGGGCTGTGTCTTGGCACAAATTTGGCGTTAACAATTACAATAAGAATCAAACATTTCAGATTAATAGGGGTTTCAAAATATTTTGAGGAACTCTATATGGTATAAAGAACAAACTGTTATTTGTATGAAATCTCACCAAAAATGTGTTTTAGTGCAGTCTGAACAGTGGGATCTGCATTTCCATTTATTTCAAAAAAACAATTGATTACACGTCAAAATTACAAGAACATAAAATAAAGAAAGATATGTATATAAACAAAGTGAAATCTTCAATAAAGATAAAATAAAATATCAATATTTATTTAAACCCACCTTATGGGACTGCACCTTGGCCAATAAGATTAAATATTGGCCAAATATTATTTTTTACTTATAGTGAAAACTACCCTTGGATGATGGGTTAGTAGACTAAAAGCTTTAGGAATCCAAAGTACAACATATAATAAGTACCCTGTATCAAGATTGATGCAAAACAAGTGACATTTGACCTTTTTATAGATATTTAGCAAAAAGAAACCACTTCTGGGGTCATTTGGGTGGATTTTCCATATCTCTGGCCCCCCTTGCTCGATTTTGATGGTTGACACCTCTTTCTGACCGTTAGAGCCAATAGAATCGAAGGGGGAGTCCCCCACACACACTCGTTGTGAAGAGAAAAGGTGGCGGCTGCGCGCATGCAGTTTTGCATCAGAGTGAACCTATCTCTAGCTTTGACATCTGGAAACGGAAAAGCAGTTTTAATGCTTATGGATTATCAGAAATCATTTCAAAGAGACACAGACACATTAACCTATGGATTAACTTCAGCAGCGTTTTTATCGTTTTAATGCCATTGAAGACCACTTTGGAGAGACTACAGAGCCAAGGTAAAAATGTTAGCATTTTTAGCTACCTAGCGTCACCTGTTTTGATGTCCGTTTTTGCTTATAACGTCACAAATACGTATAATTCAGTGGTAATGTCGGTGTCAATCGATTCTGTGTCACCTCACGATGTGAATCGATGTGTTGGATGTGGTGAAAAGATAAATAATAAGGTTTTGTGAGTGATTTTCGGTGCAGTAAGGTGTTAGCATTTTTCGCTCGTTGCTAATTCAGAGGCTCATTGTTAGCATTGTGGGTTTTCTTTTGAAAAAAAAAAAAAATTATCAGTTAGATGAGTTTCTTCCCGTTACATGGATATAAAACATTCATAGTTTTATTAAATGAACATGCCCTCAGACACTGTTTCCTGCAAGATGTTGCGGCAGTGCCCCGGTACCGGGGTCTCTCGGGCTTAACAGGTTAAGAATGTTTTGACTTATATCAGGCAAATACTCAAAAATATTCATGGTAACATTTTATTATTTTAAGTCGCTTGGGATTAAAGCGTCAGCTAAATAAAACGTAAAAACGTAAAGTAAAAATGTGCACATTGTACTACAACATATGACATGTATATTAGCATAAATACAGTGGTGTATTAATAACATATTAATGCTGAATTACACAGTTTATAGGAACACTTTAACATGACAGCAGTTTAAATGGATTGACTCGACAGTGAGTCAGATATAAAGACTGACTTCAGATCAGTTACTCACAGTGTGGAATTACTTTTGACAGGACAATAGATTTTGATGCCTGTCTCTCTCACACACACTCTCACACACACTCTCACACACACAGCTTGTTTGTTTGTCTGTGTGTGGTTTGGGGGTTGGGGCTCGAGGGGACACCGGGGGCATTAAGGCGGATCGATATCTGGCAGGAGGAGGGAGCCGGCCATAATCTCTATCAGCCATGTAGGAAAGTACATTACTGCCACTACAAAGCCTATTAACAAAACCGCAGGTCATGCATTATTGAATGGATGTTGGTTTTATTCGACCCGTTCAAAGAGATGAAAAAAAAAAAAAGGACAAACATAAATTATGCAGCCTACTCTCCTGCTCCCCTGCTCCAAAATATTGTTTTTGTTTTCGGTGCTTAATTGGATTCGTATTCTGGGAGGCTTCATGGTGGACGAGCAGTGCGAGTAGGGAGGGGGAGTGGGGGTGTAGGGGGGATTCAGATCACATGGAGGTGACTCCAGGGGGAATATTGATCGGAATCGGATCTACGGAAAGCGATCCGTAGGGAGATCCATCGGGAAAACAATGGCTCAAGGCGGCGAGGAGATCTACCTCAGAATCACAGATCACAGTCGTCACCTCGGGCTCAAATCTGTACATGACCACTGCTACAGGAAGGTGTGTGTGTGTGTGTGTGTGTGTGTGTGTGTGTGTGTGTGTGTGTGTGTGTGTGTGTGTGTGTGTGTGTGTGTGTGTGTGTGTGTGTGTGTGTGTGTGTGTGTGTGTGTGTGTGTGTGTGTGTGGCCCTATCACACAGCTGCTTTTCAAGGACAGAAAACAGGAAATTGAAAACCTGTGATTTCTCAGAGTGAAGGACTCCAACTCAGGAGACGTGCTGAGTTTCAATTCACACACTTCCCTTATTATACTGTATGGAGATCAACTCTTGCACAGTGTGTGGATTTAATCATGTAGTGATGTCTCAAATTTCACACAGCTCTTGTGCTCTCAGAAGAAGTGACTCTTTAAAGTAGAGACACTACGTACTGATATACACCTGATCATCAGCAGGAGAGGACTCTTTAAAGTAGAGACACTACATACTGATATACACCTGAACATCAGCAGGAGAGGACTCTTTAAAGTAGAGACACTACATACTGATATACACCTGAACATCAGCAGGAGAGGACTCTTTAAAGTAGAGACACTACATACTGATATACACCTGAACATCAGCAGGAGAGGACTCTTTAAAGTAGAGAAACTACATACTGATATACACCTGAACATCAGCAGGAGAGGACTCTTTAAAGTAGAGACACTACATACTGATATACACCTGAACATCAGCAGGAGAGGACTCTTTAAAGTAGAGACACTACATACTGATATACACCTGAACATCAGCAGGAGAGGACTCTTTAAAGTAGAGACACTACATACTGATATACACCTGAACATCAGCAGGAGAGGACTCTTTAAAGTAGAGACACTACATACTGATATACACCTGAACATCAGCAGGAGAGGACTCTTTAAAGTAGAGACACTACATACTGATATACACCTGATCATCAGCAGGAGAGGACTCTTTAAAGTAGAGACACTACATACTGATATACACCTGAACATCAGCAGGAGAGGACTCTTTAAAGTAGAGACACTACATACTGATATACACCTGAACATCAGCAGGAGAGGACTCTTTAAAGTAGAGACACTACATACAAATATGAACTTGAAAATAAGCATAACGGGGCCCCATTAAAAATTATAATAAAAGTATGGTAAAACTTAGACGTGAGTACACAATTCCTCTTGAGAATAACAGACTTTAACTATATTTGTGCAGCTGGTTTCCTCCTCCTCAAGCCTAATTAAGTTCCTATATATTAAGTTGAGTTGAGCATACATTTCCATACATTTTAAATGATCCAGACTTTAACTTATTTTGCATTGGAGCATCCAGCTGCCTCCTCCTGACAGGGTCACAGAGGTTGAGTGTTTCCGTCTGCAGCCATGTTTCCACTTCGGCCTCCGGACTGACGGAGGATCCCAGACGAGTTCGAGACGGAGCTTTTCCTCCAGCCTGCCACTGATCTCATCCCAAAATGCTTCATTACTTCAGTGTCCACTCTGACCCCGCAGACATTTATTTAGCAGGCAGGCAGAACGAGGCCAAGAAAGGTCCAGAAACACACACAAGATGCCCCACACACTCGCAGCATGTCTGAGATAATAAGGCGATGTTTCGGAGAGGGCACTCCGTCACAGGGAGTGAGCGGCGTTGTCTCCGTCAGCTCGGGTCAGTTTGTGTTTACATCAGCAGCTCCGTGTCGGCTCAGCAAACAGCAGGAGATAAAATCCTGTTTCTGCAGCGGCTCAGCTTCACACAGCTGCTCTGATGTTGTAAAAGGTTGGCAGACATAATGCTATTGTTAGCAGATATCTGGATCAGATATACTGTAGAACAGAAGCAGATATACTGGTACTCATCGTACAACACTGAGGAATATGACTCATGTATACCACAAGAGATAGGTAAGCACATGATGAGATACTATAAAGGTCCCCTATTATACTGTTTTTCATCATTATATTATAGGTCTCAGATATATATACAGACATGTCTCTGAAGTGTTTGGCTCCAAACACCAAACAGATCATTGCAGCATCCCATAATCCCCTCTGTTTCAGCCCTGTTTCAAAAGTGCTGATTCTCTGTCTGTTACTTTAGATCAGGGGTCGGCAACCCCTGGCACGCGTGCCAATGCTGGCACGCGGCACCATAATAAGTGGAATAAGTAGAATAAGTGGAATAAGTGTGCAAAATATTTAAATTGTATTTTCGGATCCTGAACGAGACCGCCGCCAGAGCGCGTCTCCCCGTTACCTGCAGAAGGAAGCCATGCACGCAATGCAGCCCCGCTCTGTTTAACTCCAGGCGACTTTCTGCCGCTTTCCTCCGTGGTGCAGGGCTGATCGTTTCACCACAGAGGAAAGCACTTCACAAATTGCAGTACCCATAAGGAGCTGTACAAATGCCGCAGTTTTTGCGTGGCTGTGTCTTTAGTTGAAAGCCCAGTGGCGATCTGCTCATCTCTCATTGAAATAATATGCTACAAAGGACTGGCCATCTGTGTGTTGAACTTTCCTGTCGGCTCCCAGACCGTAGTCGAGGAGGGCAGAAGCAACAAGCTTCAGGTTCAATAACCCACTTTAGCTTAAATGACTGGAGAGAGGCGAGCTCTTCTTGGGAGGCCGTTGCATTTATTTAGCTGTTCTTCTGTTTCACAAAATACATCACCCTCTGTTTTTCTGCTGCCTCGTTTCACTTCCAGAAACATACACACGCTCCCTCACTGTCGCTCTACCACCCACACACACACATGCACAAGCCACACCCCTCTCTCACTCTGCATGAAATCAATTATTTAAATGTGTTTGTTAAATTCGGCATCATGTAAGTTGCGCTGACAGGTCCACACACTGCTTCCCCGCAGCGAGGCTCCCCCCGCCCTCCTGTTGATAGTTCACGAGCGTCAAGCTCCTCCTAGGAGGAGATTCAGGTGATAAGGTGTGGGGGGGGGGGGGGGGGGGGGGGTTACCTTGGTTGGTGATTGGCTAATGGTTACACAAGCCAAAAAATCGTTATGACATCATAAAGTGGCCAAGATCTGATCAGCTCATTTTCAGATGGGTTTTTATATAAATGGATCAGGACAAAAAGAGAGAGAATCTTTGAAACCTGAAACTTTCAGAATCTCTTTACACAGAGGGGACACAGGTTGATGTATAAAAGACCGCCTTTAGCTTAGCGGTGGTGACGTGAAGTCATGTGACCATGCTGTAGTTTCTTTATAGCCCAACATTAGCCAACTTTAGCTTAGCGGTGGTGACGTGAAGTCTTGTGACCGTGCTGTAGTTCCTTTATAGCCCAACATTAGCTTTTACTTTAAAAATCATAAAGTGGTGTTAATATGTACAGATTATCCTGTTGATAAAAAACGTTTTTACAGAAAAAAGTCAATTAATCAAAGATATTTTTTTCTGCAATATTCCAAAATCAAATGGAAAGATTCCATTGTTTTGGTTGAAGCAGCCCTTGTGATGCTGATTTCTGGGTAGGACTACAAAAATACCTCATTACTGCACCACTCAATACCAAAATGTCCGAATGTGTTTACCTACTGCATTGTTAACGGGGTGAAAAAAGAACAAACCTCAGGATAAGCAGCTCAGGAGTGAACCCTCTCTAAGCAATGACATACGTGCAATAGATGTGTGTACAAAATTAACACAAAGTCATGGGAGTGAACGACATTATAATACATAACTCCCATCTTAGCAACTTAACTCGATTTTCCTGAAATATCAAACTCCTTCATGGAAAATAACAGGATGTTAATTTGCTAATTAGGATCAGCTGTCAAATGAGATAACAACACAGTTATGAACATTTCTGCATTTAAAGAACACATCATAAATCTTATGAAGACTTTTCTGAGGACCTTTCCCAAGGGTAAATTTAAGAAATAAAACGTGGAGGATATTGGAGAATGACGCCCAATGTTTACAGACAGATGTGAAGTGCCTAATGTTATCTCTTCAGGTTCTATACTTTAAATTATTTTCTTCTAAATGGGGGCGAGAAGACGTTATCCATCTGCTCTGTATTATTCTGTTTATTTTCACTGTTATATCTTCTGTATACAAATGATAGATACAGTAGTTGGATTCAATCCAGAGATGTTGTCCTTCAAAGCGAGAGAATAAATGTACATTTCCTCATTTTGTCTTGTTATTTTACGAGCTCTCTTTGGCCCTCTTCGAGCCCTCTCTGAGTTCACTTAGTGTATATGTGTCTCCGATCTCAAATAAAATCTGTTTTGCCACTTGTTCAACTCCAGGGTGCGTCAGACTTTCTCTTCGACAGCGGACACTGTTTGCTGCTCATTAAAGCTTTAATGCATCCGTAAGTTTGTTGGCGTCGACCCGCCCACCTCGCGAGGTCGCTAATGTCTCCCGTCATTTTGAAAAACAGCCGCCATCTTGCCTCACCTTCCTCCTCCAGCTTCATGCTAACATCAGTGAACCTGAGAGGCAGGTTGAGGAAAGCAGGAGGAGTTGATCATTAGCCACCGCACCGCCTGAATCCTATAATTAGCCAAAGCAACACTGACTCAAAGTTTACAAGCTGCACTCAACCGCATTAATATTCATCTGGATCTCTGAGAAATCAATAGGGCAGAACAAAAGTTTATGATATTAAAGTATTACAATATTAATGTGTGGGTGAGAACACTTTAGACAAACTAAATGCTTCTCTTCCCCGCCATTATACATGCTGGGAGATCACATTTCCTGACCTTTGCCATCCGATGGGAACTTGTCTTTGCTTTGGGGAGCAGATAAGCCCGGATGATCCGCAACAATAAATACATCTGTGAAGAGGCTGGAGAGCCCGAAAGCTCCCTCCCTCTCTAATCTTTGCAATTTGCCATGGCTGATAACATTTTAATGAGGAATAAGCATAATGGGAGCCTCAGAGAGATTATTGTGAACTGGGATGGAGACGCGTTGGACGGATAGAAGTGGAGGAACACGATTCAGTTTGTGGATCAGAGAAGCCCCCAAAGACAGGGAGGGATACACCCAACACAGGCTGATAGATTTCGTTGTTTTTTTAAAAACAAGATGCTTCAATAGATGTTTCCCCTCGCAGACATACAATGAGCCCCACTTGGCGGAGGATAAAGTCAGAGATTTAAACGCATGTGATTCTTCAACGAAAACAATAACAACAGAAAAGGTTTGGTGTTGAAACAGAGTGGGATCATGGGAGTTGTAGTCTTTAGGCTTTCCTAGTTAGGAGTCTTTCAGTGTTTTTACCGCCTCCTGCCCTCCTCTTATTACAAATCAGTGTTTCCTCCTTCAGCGTTTGCTCAGCTTGTCTCGCTGATATTTCAAGATCTAGATGTTCAGCAGGTTTTTACCAGGAGCCGAATTACCTCTACAAAACAAGCAGCACCTGACAAATACGTTGAAAAGTTAGTGTGGGTGGTGGGCACAGGGTAAAGGCTCATTTTAGCTTAGCTTGTTTTTCTGTTTAACCTAAGATCTAGAACAGGGGTATCCAACCTTTTTTGAACCGAGATCTACCAGTCCAAATAGAGAGGGGGGGGGGGGGGGGGGGGGGGTGCTAGCAAACTGTCAACTGGGGGGGAGCCTCGCTGCGGGGAAACGGCGGACCTCTGTCGGTGCAACTTTAATGATGCCTTTTAAAAACATCAAAAATGAAGGGCGGAGCGAGCCGGCCCTTGACGACCGGCTGTTCTGTGATTCTCCAGATTCTCCAGATTCTCCAGATGGCCAGTCCGCAGAGGGTGGAAAATACATACCGGAAATAAAAATGGACGTGCAACGGGACGGTGTTCCCACGGAAACACGGAAACAAAACTTAAAATATTAAATGAAACAATCTCATCTCTTAAAATTCACAACTTATTATGAATGAAACATTCACGAACTTATAATGATGTATTCACATGTTTAACTCTGTTACATATGCACGCAACGAACAGAAGAGCGTAGGGCAGAATTAGGAGGGAACTCCGTCTCGTAGCGTCTGTGCACCGTTTTGAAATGCCGCTCTAAATGACCCTTCTTCGGTAAAGCCACGCTCGCATTGCAGATGAGAGACAGATGGACTTTGAATTGGAATAAACAAAAACATAATCATCCTCCCACTCGGAGTGAAAATTATATATTTTGGGCTCTTTTGTTTCTGCCATAATTGCGGTCTTGTGTGTGTGCGGACTGTCACTCCTGTTGCCACGGACAACGTCAGCGAACTAGTGCCCACTGCCCACCAGCCACGCCCCGACACATGGGGTCACACCAATCACAAAGCTTTAATGCGTTCAAGTGCATTATTCTGGCACAGGAAGATTATGTTATAGGACATTAACGATAAAACTGAATATTGTTGCCCAACCCTGATCTAGAAGTTCAGGATGTTTTTACCGTAGCGAAAATAAGACAGACAGAGATCTTCTCCTCTCCTTGGATAAGAAGCAGTAGCAGTGAATGAAGTTGTACATCGTTACAAATATAAATATAAAGTTAAAAAGCATGAAGGTCTAAAAAGTGTATATTAAAATTGGGACTTAAAATTTGACTAAAAGACATGCTTCAACGAAATGACATCACTATTACAGATCTTGAGCTCTTTTGACTGAAACACTTAAGAAAATACATTTCAATCAGATATATAGAATAATTTATGGAGTTCTTTAGATCAGTGCTTCTCAAACTTTTTTCAGTAATGTACCCCCTTTGAAACATTTTCCCAGCCAAGTACCCCCTGACCGACCCCGAACATTTTTGATAGAAAAAGCCTATATAAATAATTCCAATATAGTGTTGTTCCATCAGAGTGTGATTTGTTAACTCCTTCATGCATGCATTAACAAACTAAGGATATGTTGATCTTTATGCAAAAGAACATAACGACATTTTATAAAACAGATTTTTTCCAAGGAGTTTTTCAATTGAAGTAATATATGTTTAACAAACCAATGAACAAAATGATATATTATTAAAACTATAAAATACAAAACACAAATGTGACATGTTTATATGAGGACCCCCTTGGTGGTTCTAGGAATATTTTATATAAAATTGTGTTTTCTATTTAATTTATTGTACAACGATTATTTTTGTAATCATGCATAGTATTTTTTTAATTAGCCTGTTTTTTTTATCTCACGTACCCCCTGCAGTACCCCAACGTACCCATAGGGGTCCGCGTACCCCCATTTGAGAATCACTGCTTTAGATCAACCAGAATGTCAATAATCTATAAAGCATATTTGTAAGATAGAGTTCATTTATGAAGTGACACATGATTCAGTTATAGTTCATATTGCATAAGATTTTAGCATGAATTTTAGAACAAAAGTAATAAATTCATCAGCTGATTGAGGGAACTGTCTTTTATCATAGTTATGCAACATTATGCAAGATGTTGAAACAGCGGTAAGACAGAATCATGTGTGGAAGCGTTGATTTTCCCTGATCAATCCGCACAGTGAAGCAGAGACGAAGGTATCTTAAGAGACGCTTTGTTTTCATCATGTCTCCAACTCTCTGTCATTAACCATGACATATAAAGTCCAGCTACTGTCTGCACTAATAATACTCATCATCTATTATGTATTTGTGACATTCTGCAGGATGGACAACCGTGCAACAATGTCATATATGCAGAGGAGACAAAGGTAGAATTAGAAGGAGACACAACGTACTAAGAGAGGCTTTGTAAGGTGTTTGTTACAGAGCTGGAGTCACAACAAACAACACTTTATAAACGTTTGATACCTTTATTTAAAGGTAGGGTAGGTCATTTTGGAGAAACCAGCTCGAGTGCGCTAGAATATGAAAATACACAGCCGGAAAAAATCTGCCACTTCCTCACAGAGCCCCTCCTCTAACACACACGAACGCGCACATGACCAATGAGGGCACGAGATAAGTTTGTGCACAGATGGAAGGCTGACAGGCAGGTAGGCCATCCAGTTATTTTAGCCGGGCCGGCTCAGATGATGGGTCGTACTTTTTACAGTACTACAGCTTCCACAGATGACATTTATTTATGGATTTTTTGTCAAAGCACTTCAGATATTCATTGCTATCGGGATGTTAAGAGCATTCCATGGAATATAACAAGTGTATCTCCAGCCGGTTTCTCAAACTTACCTACCCCACCTTTAAATGCAAATGTATTTATTCAGGACAACCCTAACCCTATACTTTCGAGAGACCTACACAAACTCAAATCTAAAAAGTAAGGCAAGGCAAGTTTATTTATATAGCACCTTTCAACACAAGGCCATTCAAAGTGCTCTACAAAAATGAAAAACATTAAGAAATAGTGCAGTGGAAACACATTATAAAATGGCATTTAAAAACAGTCAAACATAAAAAATACATGCATAAAAGTTACAGTGCAGTTTAAGATATGAATAGTTCAATTAAAAGCAGCGGCAAAAAGAAAAGTCTTCAGCCTGGATTTAAAAGTAGTGAGAGTTGCAGCGGACCTGCAGGTTTCTGGGCAACCTGGTCTCACCAGAATGCGTGACTCCACCACGACTCCTTAACACCGCAGTGCGTGGTGGAGTCACGAACTCTGCTACATGTACGTGTCTGCACCACGCAAACAACGCCAATGTAAAGTGAATGAGGCTCCTTTGTCGTGGTGCACACACGCATTTCTACAACGTCCAGCAGTGAGCTTTTATTCTATAAAACGTTTTTAAAATCTACTTTATAGCTTGTAGTAACTCACGAGAGGCTTCTTTTATTTTATTTGTATTCATAATAATTTTTATTTTTCGTCAGAATGTATTATGGTGCATTATTCACCAATTTTTGTTGTCAAAAAACAGTGCATTGTGTGTAATACAACTGTGATTTTTATTAAATTAGTTAGGTTTTAAGGAAGGCCAGAGCTTCAGCTGTGTCAAATAGATTGTTCCCTTTAGTTAACGTTATTTAAAAGATAATTATATTCCTATTTGATCATGTCCCCTTTATTGTATTACGGACCCAAAGAGCTGAGCGTCCATTCCCATTGGATAACGGAGAATTGTACACCCGGAAGTAAGTATTCTCCTTACTGTCGATTGATTTTATTTACAGTGATATCAGCACTACTCATCAACTCAAAAACACCAGATTATCTTGTTAATTACACAACATTGATTGGTTTAAATTGTGTACAATGCTTTTGTAATTTTCCCCTTTCGATTCGGAGAAACAAATATTTTTTCGGAGTGTGTGGATGGTAGAAGACACTACACTACCCAGAATCCTCAGCTATGGGACTACACCATGTGCTTAGAACGTGTCCGTTCTATGTATGTACTCTTAATATTTAAATGTTTTCATCAAATATAACACATTCAAAAGAGCTTTACAAAAATGAAAGACATTAAGAAAAAGGCATTTTAAACAGTCATTAAAAAGCAACCCAATCTACCTGCATTGCAATTACTCTAAACGTGTAATAACGTGCTTTAACCAGTAGGAGGTGTGGGTTAAAAAGCTGTCAAGTTTACAGTGTTAACAAAATAAAATATACTGCTGTTTCTGGTTTAGTTTACGACGGATATATTCTGTTATTGTTTTGATATTTGTAACACAAAAGCGATGTAAAAAACCCACAGCAACACAGAACAGATGGTCTTAACATGACCCAGCGGTCTAGTAGTTAATAAAAAACAATAATATCAAAACAAATTATTACTACTAACTTTATTGTGAAATTAAAACAGAACGGTAAAAGAATAGTTTCCGGTCTATTCTGAGGCCCGATCTCTGTAGATAAATAAAGAACTACGACAGATGTGTAATATTTAATGCAGCCAAACCATTCATTACAATGCATTCATGTGATGACTTTCAAAGAGTAAAGCAAGCACTGCTGAATAAAGTATGATTTGATCTTTTACGAAACGTTTTTTTTCCATATGGAATGCAGTTGGAGGTCAACCAATCACAGAGCTTGAGGCAAAGCGGAACAATAGCTGAGGATTCTGGGTAGTGTAGTGTCTTCGGCCGTCCTAAACTCTGAACAAATATTTGTTTCTCCGAATCGAAGGGGAAAATTACAAAAGCATTGTACACAATTTAACCTGTTCCACTCTGAGCCTGTTTTTCAGGTCTCAGGCTCGAAAATGACATTCCCAGAACAAATGACCATATCTTCCCTTCTAAAAGGGTTAAATTAATAATCTTTTCTCAAAGTAATGATAAACCTGTGAGTTGGATGTAGAAGTGTCAGAATCAATATAAATGTTTTTTATTTTAAAGAAAATTCAGATTTTACATAGTAAAAAACTGTAAATTATAGTGTCCGTCCAAAAATTATTTTTTACAGATAGTGAAAACTACCCTTGGATGATGGGTTAGTAGACTAAAAGCTTTAGGAATCCAAAGTACAACATATAATAAGTACCCTGTATCAAGATTGATGCAAAACAAGTGAAATTTGACCTTTTTAGAGAGATTTAGCCAAAAACTGGGCCATCTGGGGTCATTTGGGTGGATTTGACCTATCTCTGGCCCCCCTTGCTCGATCTGGTTGGTTGACATACCCTTGTGACCGTTAGAGCCAATAGAATCGAAGGAGGAGGCTCCCACCCAGACAGGTTGTAAAGAAAAAATGTTGCCGCTTCGCGTGTGGAAAGCGAAACTAAACTGGAGGAATGTCTCCTTCTGGAGTTTGGAAACTAAAACGCAGTTGTATTGCTTATGGATTATCAGAAATAATTTCAAAGAAGGCACAGACACATAGGATGAACCTATGGATTAACTGCAGCATCGTTTTTTTATCGTTTTAATGCCATTGAAGACCACTTTTGACCAAGGTGAGTCATATTTACATGTTTAGCTTCTTGGCTCCACATGTGATGATGTACGCTTTCGTTGATAGCGTCGCGAATGTTTATCACTGAGTGTTGAGGTGGGCACCGTTAGATTCAGTGTCTCCAGGACACCAAAAAAGAGTGTTTGGTTGTGCATCTAGGATAAGTAATAAGGGAGTTCTGAGTGAGTTTATGTGTCTTAGTCGGTCCCGTTTTTTCGATCGAGGCTAATTCAGAGGCTGAGTGCTAGCATTGTGGGTTTTTTTGAAAAAAAAAATTAAAAAGATCAGTTAGCTGAGTTTCTTCCCGTTACATGGATATAACACATTCATAGTTTTATTCAATATTAAGATTCCTTAGACGTTGTTTCCTGCAAATGACGCGTTTATCCGCCCGGTACCGGGGGGAAGGCGTGAAACAGGTTAAACCAATCAATGTTGTGTAATTAACAAGATCATCTGGTGTTTTTGAGTTGATGAGTAGTGCAGATATCACTGTAAATAAAATCAATCGACAGGAAGGAGAATACTTACTTCCGGGTGTAAAATCCTCCGTTATCCAATGGGAATGGACGCTCACATTGCTCTCTGCGTTCGTAATACAATAAAGGGGACTTGATCAAATAGGAATATAATTATCTTTTAAATAACGTTAACTAAAGGGAACAATCTATTTGATTGCACCACGACAAAGGAGCCTCATTCACTTTACATTGGGGTTGTTTGCGTGGTGCAGACACGTACATGTAGCAGAGTTCGTGACTCCACCACGCACTGCGGTGTTAAGGAGTCGTGGTGGAGTCACGCATTCTGGTGAGACCAGGTTGTTTCTTGGAGTTTGTTCCAGATATTTTGAGCTTAATAACTGAACGCTGCTTCACCATGTTTAGTTCTGACTCTGGGGACAGTATAACTTTCAATGGTTATTGAAACCTAATGTTCTTGCACGATTCTTGTTTTCTTGAGTTTGTATCTTTGTGGTTAAATGCACTTACTGTAAGTCTCTTTAGATACAAGCATCACCTAAATGTTGCGACTGTTACATTTCACATGTGCCTCCACCACCCATGCTGAGAGTTATTAGCAGATACTGTGATGGGGTCAGTGCTGGTTGATGTCCTCTGAAGCACGGCGATAGAAACGCTGCCTGAACACGTTCCACCCTCTCACATCAGCCTCAGCATGACCAACCTGAACCGTGGAACGACACGGAAACAGGCGTGACTCGTGCGACGCCGACTAACACGGAGATGCTTTGTGTTCCTCACTCTGGAGTCGCTGTGTTCAGACAAAAGCTGTGATTGATTGTCCTCGGCTAACGTTGCGCGAGACAGACAACACTCGCCACCTCTCGGCAACAATTACCCGTCCCTCCACGCCGGCTGTCAGCGCGCTAATTCATCTGTCATCATCCCACTTCTCCCAGTAGAATCAGACTGACAGCGAGCCCAGTATCAGTCACACAGCATTACACTCCTGTTGGCTTTCATTAGCTCCACTTTGTCTTCCACCATGAAGGCTGCTGGCTTCTATTTTACCCTTAAAACTAATGTTTCTCCTTGTTCTGCTCCAGCTCTGCTGCACTGGGAGTTCAGCACATGGAGGTGTAATAGGAAATTAGATAACTTTAACCACTTCAACCTTGTCGGATCAACCAGTGGGTTCACCTTTTAAAAAGCTTTCTGTTGCATTTTGAATAATAGTTTGGTTTAGAAGAACTCCAACGAGCTGAAAATAAAACTTCTGACATTGTATTTACTTATTACAGAACACGATTCGGGGCCACATGTTAATCTTCAGAAAATACTGAATGTTGACTTTAATGTCAGAAATATCCGAGAATTCTTTTTTTTGGATTGCAATTTTCTTACGTTGTTTGTATACGTGTGACCTGCCAATTCAGATGTTCTGTCTCTGTACCGAATATATCAACAAACAGCAAACGCAACATTTATGTGACTTTTTATTTAGAAAAACTATTTAAACAAATTTCGTCAAAACTGCACCAAGCTACGGCACTGTATTGTTTTCAAACTCGGATTGAGGGTACTGTCTATTATCAGCAATGTTCATAACTATGCAACATCATGAAAGATTTTTAAACAGCGGTAAAACAGATGCATGTGTGTGTTCGTTTAATCCGCACAATATAGGCTTATACAAGAGGCGGAAGAAGTAGCAATACTACAGTGTAGAATACTAAGTCCTGCATTCAAAATTGTACTTTTTTGTATTAATGTTTTAAATCAGCAAAGTTACTACATTTTTAAAATAAATGTAGAAGAGTTAAAAGTTCAACATTACACTTAAGCACAGTATTTGAGTAAATGTGCTAAGTTACATTCCCTCGTGGTTTGTACCTCCGATACTGGTAATACATTCAATATTCAATCTCCTTTGAACTCTGGTTTGGTACCGACCAACTGCTTAGAAAAATATTGTCAACAATTCTGTTATTATTAATGTTAAAAATGTTTTAATATTTTTGACAAACAAGATCCTACAAAAAGATGTGGTACCTTCTCTGATACACACAGCCTGTACCCTGAAAAACAATACTGCTTTTCTCCTACACTTACCCGATACATGTAATAGTGTTAATCATCATTTCCCCCAATGTTTTATATGTCATGTTTTGTCTCTTTGTCTTCTTTACTGAATTAAAAAAAGTGATTTTCTACGTTTTTTTCCTGACGCTTCATTCAATCAACAATCATGTTAAGGATTGTAAACTCCAAAAGAGTTACTGAATGGACCTTCAGGTGAGATTGTTTTCTCAACTGCTGATATAGGCCCCCCATGTTTATAAGGACCCCCCTCGCACACACACACACACACACACACACACACACACACACACACACACACACACACACACACACACACACACACACACACACACACACACACACACACACACACACACACACACACACACACACACACACACACACTTTTTACCCTGCTGCCCGCTGGGAAAAGGTACTGAAGCATCGATGCAAGATCCTCCCTCCAGATTGAAATTCCCCCCCCAAACTGTCAGACTCTTCAACACCCTGCTGCCCCCGAACTCAACATAATGAATAAAGACCCTCCCCCTCACACACACACACACACACACACACACACACACACACACACACATATGCCACATAAACATCCTCAGGGACCAAAAAGCTGCCAAAGCTATTATAATATTAATTTTTCTATTTTTGTAACTTTTGTTTATGTTTCCTGTTTGTATTGGACGTCATGTTTCTATCAGTTTTGTACAATGTTTACTCCTAAGACTAAAAAGTATTTTCTATCATCTAATAAGTAAGATAAGAAAGATCCGGTTCAGAAACTAATACCTTGGAGTGCTTGACCCCAGGATGTTTTTTAATTACCTGTTACCTTGAATTCCTGAAAAATATCATAAATATCTGAAAATGTCTTAAATATCTGATTTGTTCTTCTATTAAGAAACAACAACAAAATGAATGTCTGAACCTTACCGAGGATTAAGGAATCATCACAACCCCGACCAAGAAATATATACTTAATATTTTAATAACAATTTCAAGCCAGCATAGAACATGTTTTCTAGAAGCTCTTAGAAAATGTAAATACCACGACTCTTTGGAGATGAATCTCTAGACATATGATTGAAACACTCACAGTTATTAAATAGACCTTGAAGTTAGATTGTTTTTAGAAAGAGTTCTTACAATCGGCTTTAAATTCTGGAGAACACCCCAAAAGTTTCCAAAGACACATAGAATATCTCCATCTGATCGAATAGTGCAGTAATACAAATATATCTTTGGATGTCAATCAACTAATTTCAATGAAGAACTGGAACAAACACCTGCTAGATATGGCCGAATAAAAGCATTTACTGATTGAATTATAAGGATAAGAGAGAATAAAGCCCACTTTTCTGTGACGTCTTTCCATCATTCTGTCCACCAACCCTGGATTTTTGAGGGCAGTCTCTGGAGGGAGTATTTCCAGAGAGGATGATGGGAGTTTCTGACAGCTCGTCTCCTCCCTCCTGCATGAGTTAGCAGGGCTAGCGGAGCGTTACTGGATTCCCTCTGTGGCAGCTGAAGAGCAGGAGAGGTGGTCTCTGGGGGGCAGAGGTCATCTCTAGGGGCCGAAGGCTGCTCCTCATCCTCACACTCTTTCTTACGCTGAAAACATTGACTCTTTGTGTCTTTTCCTTGTTTTGGGACTATTACTTTCAGTTAAATCGCTTTGGATGTTATAAGCTATTTTATCAGCCCATTAGACGGCTGTTATCAATGGTTATTACACGGCTTGGTTGAATACTCGATTCTGATTGGTCAATTCAGAACATGTGACAGGTTGTTAATACTGTAGTACAGACCGCTGTCAAGGACTATATTGACTGTTGCTAAGGAGGATCAAGGGAGATAACACATATTTGAACCAGTGACCATTCAGTTCCCAAGCCTAGTCGCTACCGCCCCAAAACAGTTAGTAGTTTAGTTTGTATTCTTTGAAGGAAAAAAGCCATGAATGCTTGCACATGGAGAATTGAGAACTATAAGCTGCTGAAGACACTTGATGTTAAAGTGATTGATCTTCTTGGTATTATGTATATCTGTAAAAAATGTAATGACAATTGATATAATGTATAGTGTGAAACGGCAATATGCAAACCTTTTCTTATTGACTTGAGAGAGGGAATCTACCTCATACTGTTTCCTGTCAGAGCTCAAAAACTAATTTAAAGAACTCTTGAAAACGGTTCCACTTTGTCTAAAATATGTCCTGAAATTGTCCTTATTCAGAGCACTCTCAGTTGGCAACCATTTATAAAAACGTTTGATCCAGCACCTCTTATTTGACATCCAAAACTAAAATCTAAAATCACTTCTCACTAAATGATAAGCATTTGGATAATAGCTGTAAATGCCAGAGACCATGTAGTGTTAGTGTGAGGAAAGGTGTCACATAAAAGAAAAGGAACTGTGAAGTGATACAGAGTGGATCTTCATCGATGGCCAGTCGAACGCGGCACTACGTTCCATTCAGCAGATAATGACAGTGGTGCTCATGTGGAAATTAAATGTCAAGCTACTGCCTTTGCTATCTGCTAAATGGAGTGCTAATTGCATACAAAAGCTGGAAAATCCAGCCACTGTCACTGTCTACTCTCACTTTGACCCATGGAGATAAAAGAAGACATCTAGAGAGACTTATCCTCCTCTTTCTCGACAGATCTGTCCCACAGTCTCAGTGAAAAACTCTCACGGTGAATTCAGCCCCACCAATTTGTGTCACTGTCGAAGGACTTAAAACTGGAATGAGTCAACAAAGCTCTGAACATAGTTAGGAGTGAATGAATAATCCACCATGTGCGTGTGACTCATCCCCAACAAAACCCAGCGTCATTCTATAATAAGACCCTCCTCTTATCGTATACAGTGAAGTGGTGGTGCAGCAGCTTACATTTGCTCGTAAAATGTCATTCAAAGTTAATGCATGTGAGTCAGCATTTCAAATAGTAACCGGCGAATAGCAAAATGTGATATTTGCTCTGTTTAACATTTACTATTTTCTTTGAGATCTACTTTGAAATACTACATTGTATGTGTGATTTTAGGAACACAACATATATATTAGAATTCACTTCACATGTATTTTCTGTAAAAATCAGTTTTTCTTCCTCCAGATTGTGTGAAATGTCATGTTATTCTGTTAAACTGCACTATAATGACTGTGAAGGTTGTGACAATTAGTGCTCTGCATCACACCTGTGATCAGTTCTCCTGATTGACAGGTGAACCTCATTATAAGCACAACACGTTGCTTTTCCCCCCCATGTTTTGTCAGTGGCACACATTTCCGTTTTGGATATTTGCCTTGCATCTGACTGAATGATCCTCTTCGCTCAGAAAACTTCTAAATTATTTGGCGGATTACCTATTCACTTATCAATCTAAGCCTTCCCAGCAGACCAGGATCAATGTTGTGATAAGATACCTTTCTTGTCACTGTAAAGAACAATACAACATTTTGTATTCAGCAACCAAACTAGTTACGTAGTTTGGTTATTTCTAAAACCATACAGTCTATAAATACATTACAATATATCCCATTTGAATGAAAGACTATTTGTCCAACTGCTCGTATTCCAACACAGTCTCACGGCATTTCGTGTTATAGTCACGAAATTAATCTATTGATTCGTGTTCACCAACACGATTTTGCCATTTTTTTCGTGTCACACAGAACGATTTTAAAAGCAATGTAAATAATAAGAAATTAGAAGGCAAAAGACATTTAAAAAAATACAGATTTCAGTATTCTGACACAGAACGATTTTAGAAGCAATGTATTTATATTGGTAGTATGTTTCGTGCCTGCACCAAATAATAACAAATTAGAAGGAAAAAAAGATGACATAAAATACAGATGTCAGTATTCTGAGGCTCTGAGACATTTCTTTTCCTCACTGACGGCAACAAAACTCAGACATTATACAATTTAAAATAAAAGGGATAGGGTTAGGCTTAGGGTAAGATATTGAGTAAGAACATGTTTTTATGAACCACACAGCTTCTGGTCTTCCAAGACCCGACCGGACAAAAAGACGTGTTGCAGGCACGAAACATACTACCAATAGAAATACATTGCATTTAAAATCGTTCTGTGTGACACGAAAAAAAGGTGAAAATGGTGTTGGTGAACACGAATCAATAGATTACATTAATTTCGTGACTAATAACACGAAATGCCGTGAGACTGGGTTGCGTATTCCCAGAAACACACACAATTTGTTTTTGAAAGCCCAAAACTAGCACAAGCTAGCATTAGCTCCATTCGCGCCTTTTCTGAAGGGTTGATACATGATGGTTACTCACCACATCATTTAAATGTCCTCAATTAGCAGCTGATGCTATTTGAAGGCATTAATTAACAGTTCAAAATGTGTAGGTCATTTTAATTTGGTTGACATTAGATTTTACCTAAAGTATATATTTTGCCACTCTTTTTTGAACAACTTATTGTAGTTTATTTAAGCCTGAGATATCATAGCTGTCTTAAATTATTCCTGCCTTCAACTAGAAAGTACATTTAAACACGTTTTAAACCTGGGCTGCTTGTGATTGCAGTGTGAACAATATGAAATTGACCCACCAACACACATTTGCTCACTATTTCCCATAACCTAATCCAATCCTAACTTCTAGAACCACATATTTCATAGGAATGCATTAGTTTTAGGAAGAATGTGAAACAAACCAAGGCTGCAGGTGGCTTACAGCCTCAGATTTCATTAAACAAACTCTCTTCAGGTCACAGGGAGTGTAGGCATCCATGAAACAGTCATTTATTACACTGATGGTGTGTAACTGTAATTTTACTGTTGAATTCAATGACACTCAGCGGCTCAGGAATGATAGAAACTGCTCTCCAAAGGAAACTCAAAGAATTCCTTCAATATTAGACCCATCATTCATCGAGGAGCCTGCACGACTGCACCATCACAGAGCTTTAAAAACAGCCATAAAGCTGTAACTAACACACAGAGAGCGCCTCTGTAATTGACAATAAAAACAATAAAAACAACTTGTGAATGGAGATGTGGAGACGGCAGTCAGTGCTAATATCCCACATCCTTAAAAGTTGAGGCTGCTTGAGTTTTTAATGTACTGTAGAGAGCAGCGGCTGTTGTAATGAAATGTAATGAAGCTCTGTAATCAAAGGCAATCCCACAAACACACACAGAGAGAAAGAAAGCTGCACACAGCTATTAATACCACAAGTATAACACAAAGACTGCAGTCTACTAGAAGTTGTAGTATAAGTGGTGCAGTAATGGAACTAATGCTGAAGTAGTACAGGAAGTAAAGTCGAACCAAACCATGCAGTGGTAATGAGGCATAAGTATTGCATTGCTTAATAAGTAAAAGAAGCAATAAATGTTCATATTTTAAAGGGGACCTATCATGCAAAATGCACTTGTGTACGTCTTTTCTACATGAATATGTGTCCCCGGTGTTCCAGGGAACTCACCAAGTGTCAGAAAACACAACCCTCTCTATTTTCCTCCATACCCAAATCTCTAAAAAAGGGGCTGCAACGGATCTGATAAAAACTGATCCAGATTTGAACACTGTCCTGACGTCAGGACGGTGGCGCTACGGCTATTGGGCCAACTCCACCAATCAGGAGGAGACAGCCACGGCCATTGGCGTTCGAAAGCGCTGGAGACGCTGTAGTACATATGCCAGGCCTGTAGGTGGTGCTGTTCTCACTGAATCAGCCCTTGCTAAAACAGAGCTAGAAATGGTCAAATTGAGCAAAATGAGGCATGGCTAAAATGCATGATCTGTTTGGTATTTTGAGAAAAAAAAAGTATAAATATGCCTTATATAGGTATGGTCCTACACTATATTATTCAAATATAGCATGATAGGTCCACTTTAAGTTAAGTCCTACATTTACAATATTATTTTAGTAGGAGAACACCCTTCAACCTAAACACCCCTGCTAAAACACAGCAGAATAAAATAAAACAAACTGTTAATGTCTACAAATTTGCTGTGGATGTTCATGGTCACGAGAGGATAAAAACGTAATGATTTTGTTTGACCTCTTGATCGTTCCTCTAACATCCACTGGCCAAACAATATTTAATTTAAATGTAACTGGCAAACTGACAAAGATTAAATTAGCATGAACTTTATTGTCATTGCGCAGAGCAACATGAAATGCAGTTTACTACTCTTTGCACTTTGTGGTTGGATGCAAAGTGCATGCGTTTTCAATAAATTCACAAATCAGATCAATGTACATAAATGTATACATATTAATAAATGTCTTTGGATAAGGTGCATATTTAGAGCATATAGACTAGGAATAAATAATAGCCTAATAATCAGCTTTTAATACATTTTTGTTAGTTTTTTGGTCATTTTCACGAATCAAAATCAAATTGAGCGTCGACCACTTTGACATCCAACACATTCATTCAATGGTGTAATGAACACAGCAGCCTTTAGGGGGCGCAACTGATTCTGCAGGGGCAAGATGAGTGGTTCTGTTTACTTTTTGATCATAATACACTTGAAACACAGCAGAATAAAGAAACTAAACGTGCATGTCTCAAGATTTGCTGAATATATTCAAGGTCCCCAGAGAATAAAAACCAAATGAGTTTGTTGACCTCCTATACTTTTCTCTAACATCCACTAGCCACAATATCAGGAAGAAATATCAAAATCTAACAAGCAATATGCTAAAAAACAGCTTAATATTCAGCTTTTAATAGAACAAATATTTGTCATTTTCACGAAGATCGCAATATCAAAGTGGGTGTTGACCACCTCGACATCCAGCAATTTGATGGTGTAATGAACACAGCAGCCTTTAGGGGGCGCAGCTGATGCGTCACATTTTGTTCCTTCTCCACAGGGACACGATGAGTGTTTCTGTTTACTTTTTGATCATTAGCTTGACACATTTAGATGATATCTTCATGAAACATCCTTGACATCTTAACATTTCAACTATAGATGGTGTATGTGTGATGTTGATCAGGCGTTCAGAGTCACAGAAGAAGAGTGAGGATCATCATCACAGCGCTTCTCTTTGATGTTAATGTCACGGCTGTATCGACCTGGCAGCTCCACACACACATCTGTGTTCACTCACTGACATGACATGATCCTTTAATCTTGACCCACACACACCAACAATATGTTCTTACTTTCTGAAGAATATCCACATATTTTTACAAAACGTCCTTATACATGTCTTCACTCTTGAGGTCTAATTATTGGTCCCCAAAAAGATAGCAGTACAAGTGCACTCACACACACTCACACACTGCTGTCAGATCAGTTCACTGAGAGGAAATCCTCATGGGAAAGGTGATGTGCCAACTGTCACACACACATACACACACACACACACACACACACACACACACACACACACACACACACACACACACACACACACAGGAGCACAGAAATATGAATAAATGAACACACACAAGTCCCTGAACACCCACCTCTGTCTCTCTTTATCACCGTTTGACTTTTAAGCTTTATTTGCACGACATTCTAATAAAAGAAAAACTGACATTTAAAGCTTAAATACAGACAGATAAACATGTGACAATAAGATTAGCCAAAATAAATACATTTGAGTTGAAAATGTACCACAGTGGGAATGTCACAATTGCTTTTTTTTCAGTCCTGATTCTGATCTGAGTCCTTTCATATCCGTGAATACTGACGCTGATACTCATACGTTATTTACTGTGATGTCTCGCGAGGCCGTGAGCTTTTCTGTTGGAGCTTTGAAGGCGTGGGTGCTTGAAGGAAGACATTAAAGCAGTGTACAAACTATACCATGGGGGGGGGGGCATTTCCACTGTTGATATGAATAATGGCGATTCACTGTGAGTGTGACTTCCAAGTTGTATTTATTTATTTCTGATCTTTTAGCCGAAATGAGTTTTAATATTGCTCTCCCAGGGTCATGGCAAGAATAGTGTGAATGCTGCCATTAAAGTGGATTAGTAATGAATCAATCTCATGCATGAATCATACATCAATATCCTCATTTTATCTATGAACCTTGATTATGAAAATATAGAAAAATATACATACAAGACAAAAATCGTGTTTTTATGGTGAGTCTTTTGAAAAGCAACCAAGCACATCGTGCTCTAAATTGATGTTTCTTCTATTTGAATGAACTGTATTTTCTCTTCTCATAACAACATACAAGATTGTCCAGCTAATTCTAGCTCACTGCTTCATTTTCTCTCACACATTCACTGTTTCCTTCACTTTCAGCTCCTTTCCTCTGACAATAAGTCTACATGGTTCAGCAAACATTGTCCTGACTGCCCTGTTGACTGTGAGTGTTGTAGTCTTTTACTCAATGTACATTTGTTGACATTGCAGTCCTTGTTGCATCCAATTTACCAACAGCATCCCACTCATGGTTACCCTACTGTGGCAAAACTTTAGCCTGACACACCTTTACTAACCTTAACCTTCTTGCAGGAAATTCCTAAATCACTGGGTACCACTCAGTCAAAGTTTGGAGCCCCTAACTATATATATCACAAATTATAACTATTGCGGCAGTAATCTTCCAAACAAAGTGCCGCGAGGGACTAAACAAGAGAAAAACATTGTGGATGCGCACAAACTCAGTCTTTCCAACAGTATGCGTTTGACCTTTTATTTCCAAAGCAAAACATTCAATAGTCCATACCTGTATGCGTGTATGCTTTTATGCGTGCATGCGTGCGTGCGTGCGGTCAACAAAAATTGTCCTTCTCCAGCTCACTCCCCCTCCATCTATCACAAAGTGCGCAGGTAAAAGTAACCGGATATAACCGCAAACGTCACCACACCAATCCTTTGACACGCCCACCACCTATAGTGACTCAAAAACATGTACCGTAATAAACACAGAAAAATACTTCAAATGTGGCTCCTACAATAACCAAAACTGAATGTCCTGAATGCCCAATGATATGTTTAAAAGCTTGGCTTGGAGAACATGACTT
Source organism: Trematomus bernacchii (assembly GCF_902827165.1). Lineage (NCBI taxonomy): Eukaryota > Metazoa > Chordata > Actinopteri > Perciformes > Nototheniidae > Trematomus > Trematomus bernacchii. Next base: position 654,918 of record NW_022987879.1, read on the forward strand.
CTGAATGAGGGTAGTGTCTATATGCTAACCCTAAACTTGCAAAACTTTTAAATGACCTCCTATCCTAACTTTAACCATCTCACGAGAATTTCCCAAATCCATGAGCACCAATTAGTCATTGCCATGTGGCGTTTTCTGTATTTTTTTGCCTGTCATTAAGTTACTCGCAGAATAACGTTAAAGCTTAGCTAGTGCACTTTCAAGAAACCAGCAGGAGTACATTTTGAAAGTATCAAGCCAAAAAAGTCCTACTTTTCAGACCTCTTTCCAAATCGAATGCTGACTTCTGCTTAAAGACGAGTCAACAAGAGTGGTGGTCATCGCACTGTAATCCTCATTTTATAACAATTAACCTAAACATGGATCATAGCTATTGTTATTTCTTTAACCTGTTAAGCACCAAGCCTGTTTTTCATGTTTCAGGCTCGAAAATGACATGCCCAAAACAAATGACTACAACTTAACTTTTAAAAGGGTTATATGAATAATTTCTTTTATCAAAGCAAGGTTACATCTGTGAGTTGGATGTAGAAGTGTCAGAATCAATATAAATGTTTTTTATTTTAAAGAAAATTCAGATTTTACATAGTAAAAAACTGTAAATTATAGTGTCCGTCCAAAGATTATTTTTTATAGATAGTGAAAACTACCCTTGGATGATGGGTTAGTAGACTAAAAGCTTTAGGAATCCAAAGTACAACATATAATAAGTACCCTGTATCAAGATTGATGCAAAACAAGTGACATTTGACCTTTTTAGAGAGGTTTAGCCAAAACCACCCCACCTCTGAGGTGATTTGGGTGAAAATGTTTTTTTTTCTATATCTCTGGCCCCCCTTGCTCGATTTTGATGGTTGACACCTCTTTCTGACCGTTAGAGCCAATAGAATCGAAGGGGGAGGCCCCCACACACACTCGTTGTGAAGAGAAAAGGTGGGGGCTGCGCGCATGTAAATGTAAAGCAGAGTGGAGCTACATTCTAGCTCTGGCATTTGGAAACAAAAAAGCAGTTTTATTGCTTATGGATTATCAGAAATCATTTCAAAGAGGAGACAGACACATTGGATGAACCTATGGATTAACTGCAGCATCGTTTTTTTATGGTTTTAATGCCATTGAAGAACAGTTTTGACCAAGGTAAGCCATGTTAGCGTTCTAGCTACTTAGCTCCACATGTTATGATGTATGCTTTCGTTTATAGCATCGCAAATGTTTATCACTGAGTGTTGAGGTGGGCACCACTAGATTCAGTGTCTCCAGGACACCAAAAGTGAGTGGTTGGCTGTGCATCTAGGATAAGTAATAAGGGAGTTATTGTGAGTTTAAGTGCCGTTTTAGGTTACATTTTTTCGCCCGTGGCTAATTCAGAGGCTGAGTGTTAGCATTGTGGGGTTTTTTTGGAAAAAAAAATTAAAAAGATCAGTTAGCTGAGTTTCTTCCCGTTACATGGATATAAAACATTCATAGTTTTATTAAATATTAAGATTCCTTAGACGTTGTTTCCTGCAAATGACGCGTTTATCCGCCCGGTACCGGGGGGGCCGTGCGTAACAGGTTAAGTGGTCAATCTTGTAAGCAGAGTTGGGTGTAAAGCGTTACAAAGTTACAAAGTAACGCGTTACTGTAATAATATTACTTTTGTCGGTAACGGAGTAGTGTAACGCGTTACTTTTATAATTCAGTAATCATACTACAGTTACTAACATTGCCCGACACGCGTTACTTCGTTACTTTGATAAAATCAGTAATCACACTACAGTGTGAGAGGGATTTCCGCCGCAGGTTTATATTTACGTAACATTTGCGCGACTTGAGTCCACATGCAGTGCATAAACATGGCTGAGTCATCGATAACTTTCGAGGGGGTGGAGGTATGCCCATTATTTTGAGTTCGTCCGAAGAATAGACAGGAATGTGACGGTGAGGTGCAAACTGTGTCCAGGCCAGAAGCTTTTATCCACTGCTGTAAACACAACGTCAAACCTCAACAAGCACCTGCAAAGACAACATGCTAACGTGAAGCTAATAGCTAAGGAGGTCCTCCGAATCCAGAGTGAGGATGTCGAGTAAAGTAACGAGTAAACAGCAAACACGCAAAGTTATATGATGAGGCCCTGTGTCGCGAGCATCGACGGGGACGGGGGGTGCTAGTGGAGCCTCGCGGCGAAAACTGTGGCGCGCTTACACCGTAGGTGCGCCGCATTTGCGCTTCAGATGAGGCTCCCTCCGCAAAATGAAGCACCCTCCGCAGTCTGCGTGATCTTCCTGTAGGGAGGGGCGGCCCTGCGTGTAAGGTAACGAGTAAAGTAACGAGTAAAGTAACGTGTAAAGTAACGCGTTATTTTATGTAGAGAGTAACGAAGTACAGTAATATATAAGTCATATGTAATATATACTTTTGAGTAACGACCCCATCTCTGCTTGTATGTTAGTATTGGACGATCTGTTCTACCTCACCTTGTCAAAGACTTGGGTCTTGAGTAATACATCCACCACAAAAGACAAGCAGGTCGCCCAATCATTTTATTTTACGTCCAAAAAATGTTGGACAGGCTTATTATAGTCCTGCCACAGATACTGGCAGATCATTTGATTTATGAGAGCTGTGAGAATATCAAGACAATTCAACAAATACAGAAAAAATACTTCTAAAACAAATTGCCTTTCCTCGCTTTAATTAGTGCTGCTGATATGCCCAATGACGTTTTTCATTTTAACCGCTGAAAGCTGCTGTCAGCGGTGTCTGGAAATGAGAAGCTGCTACCTGGATGTTTTGTACACCGAGGCATAAAAGATCCAATAACAGATTTTTTTTTTGCCGTATGATCTGAACATTAGAGAATACATTTTGGCAATCTGGGTGACAAAACTCAACATTTTTGTTCACTATAACACAATTTAAATTGTACACATATGCAGTAAAAATGCTGCAGTGTAGAGCATTAGGTTAGGAAAGGATTTATTTAAAACCCAAAAAATGGCAAATTTAAAGTTTGAATTCAAGCAATTGTTTGTATAATGATAAATTGTTTTATATGTAATTATTTAAGTAGAGGCTTTCAATACGCCAAATGGGTTTTTTTGCTTCTTCCTGCTCTATTTGTCATTTGTCATCTCTTTTGTTTAAGTATTATTACATTTTGCAAGACCAATAAATACAAAAAGGCTTTACTCTTCGATAGTCTATTGAGATAATTAAGGTAAATACTGGTAACAAAAACAGTAATCCCATATTTTCCTCTGTACGTCTCGCCTTTATGAACTGACACCTGTCTGTCAACGTGTCCGTGTGGATTGACAGACTGACTCGTACGGTATCATTATCAGACGTTTCTATCAAACTGTCTGTCTTCTTCACTTTGAAGCAGCGAGACGCACAAATCTGTCCAACAACTGAACAATTGTTTCCGCTGCCTCTTGTCTCGCCCACGCAGTATCTCACTCTCTGAAGAAAAACGAAAGACGCAGTTGATCTCAACAACATGAAAACCAATAACTGTGCACCACCTTCGCAGTGTTGTATTCGAGATACCAAACAAGTCTGAGTCAATGCTCACTTTCTGTTTCTCTAATCAGAACAATAAAAGCTACTTTCCATTGCACCTTGATTTACAACACTGCATGAAAACTCATATTGTATATAAGTATGAACATACTTACTTACTAACACCTGTTAGTAAGAAAAGTTTGTGACAATATGAGAATGATTACAAAAGATTGAAGGAAACAATTCATCATTAATTACAATTTTTGAATGCCTAACTTTGGAACAAAAAGAGTGATTCTGTAAACAATAATGAATAGATGATTGGAAACGTAATTACATCAGAAGCAACATTATGGTCTTTTGTTTGTTCACTACCCACACACACACACACACACTTAAATCCAGTTTGCACACACATTTATGCCAAAAGAAGGATGTACTGTAGGGGGACAAAAGGTAAGAAATGGTGGCAATGAAGAAAGAAGGAAAATATATTGCATGTTTTTTTAGGTAAGAAAAAACCACAAAATCCAAAAAAAGGTACATTTTAAGAAGTTGTCAAGGTAAAGAAAAGTCAGGGTATTAACTAAGAACATATTGAAAGGAGAAAGGAGGAAAGAAATAGACAATAAAATGATAGTAAACTAAAATAAGTTGAAAAGACAAGAAAAAGAAAAGAAAAAGGACAAATAGAGGAAAGGAAAAGAGGAATAACCGCATGTCTGAATAAAAGGAGAAACCAAGAACTAAAAGCATGAAGCAGGAAAGGTTCAAATAAATGAAAAGGTTTATGAAGTACGCAAAAGCAAAGGGTGAGAGGTCAAAGGGTGAGAGGTGGCCCTAATGTGTTTCTGCAAAGCTTGAGAAAAGACAGAAGTGTGTGTGTGTCTTGTGGTTGAATAATAAACTGGACATCTGAAGATTTTCATTCTGTGTTTATGACGCATATGTGTGCTTTATGTCTTCTGTCACGTCCTCATTTCCGCTGCAGTTTCTCGTGTCGAGGTTCAATTCCCCTGCAGGCTGGAATAAAGTGGATGTGCTGTTATCTAATCTGCTGCAGTATGAAGTGTGAGCTGATAGATTCATGATAAAAGACATCGGGATCAGACCACCGGTCACATCGTACGAGTCTGAATCCCTCTCGGTTGGAGAGATGTTGGGGGGATTAAGACTCAGCCTCCGGGGATGGAGACATCTTCCTGCTTCAGTCTTAAGTGCTCCGAGACAGAGGCTGGTCATGAATTAGTGTCACTTTCACCGAGCGTTCACCAACTTCCTGCATTAGCGTCTGGAGGAGCGGCGCATCACATTAGAGGCCCTCGTGGTTGCTGCTCCCCGTCAGCCTTCCTCAAGCTCTCGCCAAGATCTCCGACAAATTAAATCCAGATTGTTATTACGGGTCGGCCACGGGGAAGGGTTCGTCGCGCTAATCTGAGGAAGAAGCGGCACCAGGGTTCACTGTTAATGGAATTACAACGGGTGTGATAAGAGGCCCCGGTCAGAGGAGCGCTCTTATCTCCGAGCCATCCTCAGGAAAAATGCAAAACATGCTATCTTCTTTCTTAATTACAGGCCAGTGTTAGTGTAGCGTGACAGTGAAACAACACGCGTTAAGAAGACTCCAAGTCCTGCAGGAGCGGAATTAAATGCACTCCGGGCGGTAATCAATCTGCATTGTTTACAGCCGCTGTCTGCCTGATGAGGAGCCCCGCTGCACTGCCGCCAAGATTAGATGCTGTTTGCTTCGCATAAAGAATCAGTCAGGGGAAGCCCGGACCAGCGGCTGCACAGTGATATATCACAGCCGACAGCTACATCAGCTAATGTTACATTGAGAGGTGCAGGGAGGAGCTGGAAATTGGAAAGGAGTCCGGTTTGTTGGGGAGATTACAGCCCACTCCCTGCTGTAATTCTTCAAATGATGCAAATGTTCTACAGGCTGAAGGAGCAACTCGTTCACTTCAGCTCAGTGTTTCCTCTCATTTATTCACAGAGTGGAGAGGAGCCGGCCTCTGTGGTTAGCACCGTGTCTGCTCACTGTCTGAGGGGAAAGCCCTGCTTCCTCGGATAAAGACTGGAGGTAAAGTCCATAAAGTGACACAGTGATGACGTATCTGTGTAGGCCGATTTGAAAGATAGCATTGCAAGAGCTCCCTAAACAAAATGCCAAAGGAACATTTGTATTGGATTTAGGAATATTGCGTTTATGATGTTCAGCAGGATAGTCTCCACATGTTAACACACATTTAGGATTTTTTAAGGATAAATGCAATCACCAGAAGTAAAAGCTAAGGTTAGGCTATAAAGTAACTACAGCACGGTCACATGACTTCACGTCACCACCGCTAAGCTAAAGGTGGCTAATGTTGGGCTATAAAGGAACTACAGCACGGTCACATGACTTCACGTCACCACCGCTAAGCTAAAGGAGGCTAATGTTGGGCTATAAAGGAACTACAGCACGGTCACATGACTTCACGTCACCACCGCTAAGCTAAAGGAGGCTAATGTTGGGCTATAAAGGAACTACAGCACGGTCACATGACTTCACGTCACCACCGCTAAGCTAAAGGAGGCTAATGTTGGGCTATAAAGGAACTACAGCACGGTCACATGACTTCCAACCCAGTCTCACGGCATTTCGTGTTATTAGTCACGAAATTAATTTAATTTAATCTACACGATTTTCACCTTTTTTTCGTGTCACACAGAACGATTTTAAATGCAATGTATTTCTATTGGTAGTATGTTTCGTGCCTGCAACACGTCTTTTTGTCCGGTCGGGTCTTGGAAGACCAGAAGCTGTGTGGTTCATAAAAACATGTTCTTACTCAATATCTTACCCTAAGCCTAACCCTATCCCTTTTATTTTAAATTGTATAATGTCTGAGTTTTGTTGCCGTCAGTGAGGAAAAGAAATGGCTCAGAGCCTCAGAATACTGACATCTGTATTTTATGTCATCTTTTTTTCCTTCTAATTTGTTATTATTTGGTGCAGGCACGAAACATACTACCAATATAAATACATTGCTTCTAAAATCGTTCTGTGTCAGAATAGTTAAATCTGTATTTTTTTAAATGTCTTTTTCCTTCTAATTTGTTATTATTTACATTGCTTTTAAAATCGTTCTGTGTGACACGAAAAAAATGGCAAAATCGTGTTGGTGAACACGAATCAATAGATTAATTTCGTGACTATAACACGAAATGCCGTGAGACTGTGTTGGGTATTTACTGACGTATTTTATGTTGTATAAAAATGTTTGTAAATCTCTTCAGCTCTCTCCAGACGAGGGAACTGGAAATGGTAAAACGCTAATTAAATTCTAGGTTTTACAACTCATTTCTGCATTACTCTATTGAACGTAGGGTTGTTTCTTTGAACCGCTATCCTGGTCACCTGTCCTTGAACAGAAAAGCCACATTTTGTATTCATCATTTGGAAAATCTTGCAAGACGGAAGAAAGTAAAGAAATAGGGAGTAAGAAGGTAAGGAAGTTATGAAAAATGGAAAAGTAGAAAGGTTGTCGGGAAGATACTTATGAGGTAGGTAAGGAGTAAGTGAAGAAAGAGAGAGGAAAAAGGTGGAGAAACAACGGAAAGGAAACTAGAAAAAATATTAGGTTGAAAGGAAATGATGTGGGAGGGGATGAAAAAGCATCTCAATAAGTAGGTAGAGAAGTAACGGAGGCGGAAAAGGGAAGTAGTTGGTAGAAAGGGAAAAAGAAAAGGTCACAAGGCACAAGCAGGTAGGGACATGAGTTCAAAGATATGAAAAGAAAAGAAATGTATTGGGAAGAAAGAGTGAAGAATGAGGCATGATGGAAAAATACACCACACAAAATAGGTGAAAAGGCCCTTTTCATTTTTCACTATTTTGCATTCTGAATCAAATCATTTCAATGGAATTGTGACTCAAGAGAAAACAATGAGAGGATTGTTTAAATGACAGACGGATTGGATTATGTTAAGATCTACGAGGTCATAACAATAGGTTTGAACAAAAAAAACGTAATAAAAAACTAAGATTTTAAGGCCTTGTGTTTGAAATTGTACGAAAAAACTCCATCCCCAGGGTGTTGTATCGGAGGTGTCTGGGCACAGATTGGTATTGATGGAAACTAACACAACAATAACCTGGAGACAGACGAGAGAGCAGGAAATATGTTTTTAAAATCTACTTCCTTTTTGTTTGATCTGACGGAAAGTCGAAAAGCGACAGGATGGATTACACACTCGGCTCTGATTGGACTGTCCGGCGCACCTTTAAAAAAACACAGTGTCAATTGGCTGTTGACTTTTTAAGTGGCGCTGCGATCGATCTGTGAGGCGTCGAGTTATTGATGAGGTGAGAGACAACGTGTCATAGATCTGAGTGGATGCAAAAAAAAGGTGCTTTGTTTTTTAAAAAAGTACTAATTGGCAATTTGGAAAAAAGCAGCACTGGGAGAAGGTGAGATATGAAGGGGAAAGAAAGTAAGAAGAAGGTAGGGTAGGACATGAGGAGAGGGAAAGGAAAGACGTGTTATTGGTCTTCTGTTCAAGCTCATACAGTATTTGTGTACAACAGACAACTAAGATGACACCAAAACGATAAGCAAAAAGACAAGTGAATGTATAAGAGGGAATATAGATTCATAGTCCAGGTATAAATAAGGTAATGCAGATTAATAATGTCCAGATCGTCAAGAATAAAGTGTTTAAAGTGTTTAATTAATGGATAATGCGCTGCGAGGCATTGAGATACAAGGCTACGCACTTAATAAACCAATGACTTGATTCACAATGTTGATTTAAAATATTTGTATTGAATTAAAAATAAGAAAATAACACAAGATAAGAAGGAACTTTATTTATCCCGTGGGGAAATTCAGAAGTTTTTAGCAGCAACAGAGTCTGAGTAAACAACAGGATTCACACAAGGTAGAAAATAAAGATAACATCGAAAACAGATAAAAAGAATAATACAAAAATGTAAAATAAAGTGATAACAGGTTAAAGTCTTGTAAAAACAGTGCAGGTTTTATGTATGTAAAATTTTGAAAAAATTATCATATTGCTTCCGCTAACAAAAAGATAGGACCGTAACTTAAAATGAAGGCAGCACTGATGGAGGTTTTCTGTAACTGTCCAAGTCTGTTCACATTTAGTTTTCCATGAACCAGTCTTTAAACACTGCCAGAGTCCATACTGTGTTACTTCCTATAATCACTAAACGTGTTCCTTCTCTTAGCCTGTTTTTCATTTATATACTGGGTAAAGTTTAGCCATCATGAATCCAAACTTTGTTGCTATCCACAAATATAAAAATGAATGTTTGTTGACGTTAAAATGACCAGACTTCTAGGAACAGTCTGATAGCTCAAATTAACAGAACCCTGGAATGCCCAAATCGACCAATCAGATTAGAGTATTTAATTTAGCCGTAAATGATAAAGAATATAAATGGAATAAGATAAAAACAAGTCAAGGTAGAAATAGAAATGACTGAGCAGAGGTTAAAGGTCCCATGTCATGGCCATTTCTACTGATCATAATTCCATTGTTGAGGTCTACTAGAATAGATTAATATTGTGCAATTTTCCAAACTCACATTGGTTTCTCATACAGCATCTCTGCATAGTCTGTGTATTCACTCTCTGTCCTAAACGGCTTGTTGGAGCTCCTGCCCCACCCCCCCCTCCCTGTGAGCCCAGTGGCCGTCTGCGAGACAGCGAGACACAGCGAAACCCAGCGCGAAACACACACACACACCCGCAGCCTGGCTGGGAGTTTGTGTGTGTGCCCAGGCTGAGTTCCGCAGTGTCTCGCTGTCTCGCCGACCCCACACCAGTGAGCCAGCTCACAGTGTCCCGCTCCTCCCAGCAGCGAGCCTCGCAACGTCCCGCAGAGTGTGTGTGTGTGTGAGGAAGTCCGCGGTTTGGTCCAAACGTAACTGCTCCGTGGACGTAACGTAACGGCTCCGCAGATTGATTTGGACCAATCTGCGGAGCCGTTACGTTACGCCACTATACCCAAAATACGTCACTATACCCAAGAAGCAAACAATACAAAAAGAGAAATGTCCAACGAGGCGTTCTGGGGCAGCAGAGACAGGTCTTTTCTGTGTTAGAGTTTTACTCTCTACAGGGTGTACTTTGAGGGTTTGTACAGAGCACACAAAAGGACGGGTAATAACCGGAAAAGCATGACATGGGACCTTTAAGATATCACTTACTGCATGTTAAATTGGAAATTAAATGTGTTGTATAAATAACTAGTAGGAGTAATAACTTACTGTATTTTGAGGTTTGTTTGCGGAAGAGTAAAATAAACAATATCATAATGATTGCATTTTCAAGTTTTAAAGCAGCTATTTGTGAAAAAGAGAACCAGAATAAAAACATCCGCAGGTCCAATAGCTCTTTAAATGTAACTGCCCACAGAGTCAGTTGTATTTTACAAGAGTGTTTTGCTAATTAAAACACTTTTCCATGGCATATATTTGCCTCTTTGCTGAAGCGTTTCCACCATGTTTTGCACATCTTGACAGCCGAACATCAGAGGTCATTAATGACACATTTTCCATTTCTGGACGTCCACCTACGACCAGAAACTAATGCAGCATTCATTCACATTTAACACATCGACTCACCCTGCTCTCAGTCGCTAATTAGTAATAATGTTCTGACGCTGATGACCCGCTGCAGAGCCGGATATACATCATCATCAAACTGATCCAACACAGAAGTTCATGAGCAACTATATTTGATAGTTTTGAGTTGTATGTTTATATGATGTTGTGACAGAAAGTACTTTCGTCGCTTAAACTTTACAGGCAAGATTTGGCAAATACAGCATACTGTATCCATCGCACACTCCTCGGTTCATACTACACATTTCGGTTCAATGCTCTTTTAGGAATTGTCTTTTTTACATTTAGTTTTATTTATTTGATTGTGTTTTAATGCTTATGTAAAGCACTTTGAATTGCCTGTGTGTCTGAAATGTGCTATATAAATAAACTATTATACTGTTGAGGTACTTATTTATTTTGTATATTTATATTTCTGAACATTTCTATTTTATTCATTCATTTCTTTCTTATTATTATTATATATTTTATTTTATGGTATGTATACATTGATCTTAGGTTGAGACTATGTCATGTTAAAGTGTTGTTGATTGTTATGTGTGTATTGGTCCAGGGACTACATGGTTCTTGTTTGATTAACCCTTAGATGCATAAGTGGGTCTTTTTTGACCCGGTGAGGTGGTTTTCTTAGAGTATCTTTGTAATTACATTTTTTTATCATTTCATATTCCAGCTATTCCTCAAAAAACATGTTTTGGATATCATGCCATTCACATTTTAAATTTAGATTTTATACATTTTAAGAAATTGTAGTTTTTGTATTACTACCCCAAGCTTCCATAAGTGGGTCAAAAATGACCCGCATGCATTTTCTATGGAATTTCGTTTTTCCTTCAAAATGTAAAAACATTTCAAAAATTATAAATAGTGAAAACCTCAATATAAAATATTTCTAGCGTGAACCAAAATATAATACTAAATATTATACAAGTGATTTTTCTTAACCACAATGGCAAAAATTGCATAAAAACACATATTATTCTAATACGGGACCCACTTATGGAAGAGTGTAGGGTCCATCACTCGGGCATCTAAGGGTTAAGACACAAAATAAACTGTTTGCGTATTTGTTTGCCACTTACTTCCTTTTACTGTGTTTATGTATACACAATTACACAACAAGGCAGACTCCTTATATGTGACGTCACTGTAGAAGTTGGACAAAAAAAAAGGTTTTCCTGTATCTTTCAGACTATCATAAGAAAGACTGAAAAGCCCCTGTTTTTTTAGTCGATCGGCCAAGCGGACCATGGCTGGTTTGACCTTAAATCGTCCTCACATCCCTCACTTTACAGCTGACAGACTGAGTGCTGACGCTCATTCAGACCAAGTGTGAGAGCAAGATACTTCTGGTTGGTTTTAAAAGCAAAAAAACAATGTCAAACAAACATAAAGTGGCACAAACGGATGATAAAATGCAAGAGGGCGTTGCTAGTTTGTCATACAGCGGTGGTTTTGATGGTTCCATTTATCTTCTTATGACAAAAGGGTGACACGTACAGCTATATGTACTTTTGATTGTATTATTATTTGTATTGATTGTATGCAGAGACGTTCCCTCTCCATGTGGGATGTCTAATCCCTGACCCACTGGTACACACTCATGAAACCAATTCAAAGGTAATTTGTCAGTTATTGAGTTGGCTTAAAGGACTAGGGACGTGTGAGTTACACAGCAGATCGATGTGATGTTGCAAAGGATCTGCATTTTTAATCCCCGCTGGGCCATTTCATGGTTGAATCTGAATATCGACTGCTAAACCAAGGTACATTTAATACAGCAGAGAGGGTTAGTGTGACCTGAATCCTCCCTCCCTTTCTACTGTATTTATAGGAGAGTCTTTGATATCTCGTGGTTAATAGATCAAACCTTTGTGTCCAATTAGGCACCAAACTGAAGCTTTTGAGAGCCATGTCCTTTATTTGTTGACGTGTCACTTGGAAAGCTGAAAGACAATACTGTCCATTAGCACAAGGAAAAATCAATTCACACGAGAGAAATGGGCTTTTTAATGAAGTATAATTATATTGCAATGTGTTTGGATGTACCCTCCAGCTCTAAAAGGACTATTTAATTTCCTGTATATGAGACCACACACTCATGAGTGTAATTACATTTGGTTGGAGGTCTTTTCCGTTCGGCAATTCTCCGGTGACAGGACTGCATCTGGTCCTGGGTGGATCAATACGTTCCCATTCAGGTTATCAGAGAGCGTGAGCACTTTCCATGCTGCCCCTTCAGCACAAAATGACAGGAGAACAAAAAGAATGGAGAAGGGGAAAATTAATAGAAGAAATAGGCTCCTCGTGAAGAATAAAAAAAAAAAGCAGAACTCTCATTAAAAAACTGAAAGAAGTATCACTGTCACAGAGAGGAGATGGACGGGAAAACATAACAAAATGAAACCCTGGAGACAGCTCGGCGCGATGTGACTCCGGCTAATTAGCGGATTGGAGGGAAGGAAGTGCTGCTGGATGGAGATTGTGTTCGGACGTCCTGCTGCTGGACGAGGAGACGCAGAGCGGCCGAATGACCGTGGCTTTATATCCACCAGAGATCCTGGTAATGAGGGAACATTTCTCCTGCTTTTCAGACACTGAATGTGTTGGTATACAAATGTCAGGAGTAAACAGAGGAGGGAGGTAACTGATGCTTCAGTTCTCCTGCTTTAATTGAGGATTTCTATTTTGGAAGACTTGTATATTTTGACTGAGTTTGCATGAGTTTGCAGAAACTTGTACTCCATGGAGGAAAGTTCCATTTTGATTGAGTCTCTATATATTTCTGCAGATAAAGAAATGTAATATATACTTTTAATACCACTACATTGAAAAACAAAGGCAGCCAGTAGGGTTAGGGTTAGATGCGTTATTAGCTCACCTTCACCCAAAACAAATCTGTACATTGACTGACTACATTTTAATAAGATGCGGCTTGTGCATCTATGTAAAGTTTATATATGTATATACACAACTTTCTGCTAGAGTCTCTGGTGTCTCCACAGTTGTCAACATGTAGTGAATAAATACACTTTTCTGGTGTATTCCCAAATAAAAACCTCTTTCTTTGACATGATTGTCAAGAATGAGACTTTAAATAGTTCCTTTTTACACTGAGGTATAACCAAGGGGCCACCTCCAAGTTTGGATAGTCTATTTTCAGCTTGGTTTCACTGATTAAACTCAGCATCGAAATTATTATTAATTTGTTATAAAAGTAGCTGCTGGAAACGACGATAGCCGCTATTAGCTAGCTAGCCACATTACGTGTTGTGTTGCCAAATCATTTCAGACAGATCCATCAACACTAGTTTCTTTTTGACAATAGTGAAGCTTTGTGTCTATTAACAATTTGAAAAAAACACCACATGTATAACTTTTATTCCTTTTGTTTTCACCGTAGCAACCTCAATCATGGCTGGTACCAGAACTTCTGTTACCTAGCTAAGATGGCGGTCATTGCATGCAATGGGGACTTGTTGTACCAAAGCAACTGATAACCTTGCTTTACTACATTTCTAGCAGTTCATAGAAGTCTAACAGATAATAAACTTATTATAACCTTGTCATTTTTCGGTTCAAAAGAGGGACTTATACCTGGTGTCGGTCTCAAATGGGAAAATGGTGCAGGTTCATCTTTCAGATTTTTTTGAAGGATGCAAACCCCTGATCTGGAACACTAGAAATGTCTCTTTAGCAAAGACTTTATTTAAAGTTAGATAGAGAAGTGTGGTGCATTATAATGACTCTGTGGGGGGGGCTGGAAGGAGCGCGACTCCACAGGAAGGAAATACAAGTGAACCTCCTCTTCTCTATTAGGAAAAATAATATCTGTGCAAACACACACACACACACACACACACACACACACACACACACACACACACACACACACACACACACAGACACACAGACACACAGACACACAGACACACAGACACACACACACACACACACACACACACACACACACACACACACACACACACACACACACACACACACACACACACACACACAGTGTTGTTATCGGTGGCTCTGTGCTCCAGCAGAGGGCCAGTTATCTCAGAAATTAATGGCAGCAATAAGCAGCAGCAGGAAGACGCAGGATGATTAGCAAAAGCAATCAGGCTCTTTATTAGATTTATAGGAACAAAGACGCAATTCAGTCTGCAGCAGAAAACCTACAGGATGACTAATGGCTCATCTGTCCTCGAGCCTCACTGACGAGCAGACACACAACTCAGAGGAGACGCCCAGCTCCTGGAACAACACGGAAGAGCAAATGGTTTCTGAATGTGATACTGGAGACAAGAGGAAAGGCCGTTTTATGAGGAAAATGGTGGAGAGAGCTGAGTCAGCAGGACGTGGAGAAACATGAGGAGGAGAGGAAGAGAGAAATGGAAAAAATGAGATAGGAGATACATTTTTTTGAAGTAAAGGAAGAGACGAACAGACGAGGGAAACAATGGAAGAAGGGAGGAAGAATGTATGAAGATACAAAAGAAACAAAGCAAGACAAATGGGAACCAAGCTGTCCTGCTAGGCTAACAGTTTCCACCTGATTCCAGTGTTTGTGCTAAGCTAAGCTAATCATGTGATCACTAGTGATGATCACTGTTGAAACCTTGGGATCATTTTTTACATTAGAATTAAGACAATTTTTCTAAACAAAAACACAGATTTTAACATTTTACCCACTTTTAGGATCTGAGTCATGTTTGCAAGTACAATGTAATATATGACCTTTGGATTCACATTGCAGTACTGTATGTTGGATGTTTTTATTGATTGTATTTACTGGTTATTTTAAATTAAATGTGTCTTTAGGGTTAATCTGTCCGGGGACTACAGATGGAAAATAGCCTCTTGGCACTTTGCCATGTGCACGGTCCCTGTTATATAAATACATTTGATCATAAGGAACCATGAATTTACTTTTCCCAATACCATTCTATATCTATCACAAAGTGCTATACGAAAACACATTTCTACAGTACCAATAAAAAGATCATTTGTATTTGTGTCCCATCTTCTTCTACCTCCACCTCTCTTTGTGTTGTGACCCTGTTAACCACCAACTGCAGCTTTATGTTGAATTGTTAATTCTTTTTAATTGAGTTGTATTCAAAGCCTTCTTGCTTATGGACCTTTCATTCCCTTCATTAATGATCCGTGAGACAGCTTGGGTTCACTCCTGTTGCGTCAGAAGCTGGTGCCGTTTGATTCAGAGTGTGATTTCTGCAGTCGGGCTGTTTGAGGAGTGAATATTCATTAAAGCCCCGGAGCAGAGGCCCGCTGATACTCGCCTTAAATCAGCTGCTGTCTGCTTTACAAATTCCCCGGCCTTCCTCCGCACGTAATTGGCCAGTTTCAATTAGCGGCTGTCAGAGGAGACGACTCGGCGGCCGTGCGTTACACAAAACTACAGCCCGAGTTTTAATGATCAAAATATGTTACTGCGCCGTCACGGTAATGCTGTTTGCTCACCACTGTCACCTCCTCAAGAAAAGCAATTATACAGAGCAGAGTGGGAGTGTGTGAGAGTGTGTTTGGCTCCATAAATCCATTCAGAGCGCTGAAGTAGAGCACTGCGTCCGGATGGTGTCCTGCACCACCTCTTTGCTGATGGCGGTCAAACAAAATGAGTTGTTACGGAGATGAAGCAGGTCAGGAACCCTTAAATGTGTGTTTTGCTTTTATAAAGCATTATGCAAAAATATAGAGGTTATTAAACAATTCATGATGACGAGGGATTTATCTTTTAGCAATCCAGAACAAATTTGGTTTGTCTTTCAATTAAAATGTAGTAAAAATATTAAGCAAATATAAGAGATATTTAAGATGATGGTAAAACTAGCCTAAAAAGTAAATTAGAACATTTAAGAAAAACTGAGAAAAATATAATTGATGTTAATGCATTAGGCCCATTGTTTTTTAAATATAGACTTGGTCATGATGTTATATTGAATTCTGCTTTTATATCTCGGTTTCACATTTACAGTAAAATTCAATCAAATGGTGGCTTCATGACGTTTGGTGCATCCCTTATATTTTTACCGTTAACAAAAATGAAGAGAAGAAATAAACCACATTTGGAGAATGTCGCTGAATGAGTCGTATTGATCTTTAAATATGGATATAATACCTTACTGTCATTATACAGCTTTTCAGAAAGACATATAATCAGGAGTCACTTTAAACATATGAAGGAAAAAAAGGAGAAAATACAGAACCATTTAAAAATAAAGAAAACAGTTTACAAGAAATATAAACATACAAAAGAGAGCAACATATGAAAAAGAGAATTTACTTTGAGAATAAATGTGTGCAGTATATGAGAGTTTAAATAAAGATCTCATATAAAAGACTCTGGCTCTCAGTGCCTTGCTCATTGACACTTCAATGTCTCCTGGTGTTTCCAATGGACTCACAGTGGCTGTCGTGAGCTTTTTTTTTTTTTATCCACCCGTCGGCTTACCTCTTAGTCTTCCAGCCAAAAACCCCTCAGCATCCGAAGTGCTGCTTTTCCCTCTTTTGTGTTTTCATTTTTTGGGGCTGAAAGGAAGTTGTTGAAAGGCTCAGCTCTTCGCTCTAATCCCTGATAGCAGGTTTGTTTTCGTCCCTCGTCGCGAGTTTGTCTCCGTCTCTTTCTCCTGGCAACCGTTAGCTGTGTTCATCATTTGTTAGCGGCCGACTTAAATTCTATCTCTCCGTCCCAGGTGTCTTTGATCCGCCACACAACGCTTCCTCATCTTCCCCTCTTCTCTCCTCGCTCTTATTTCTTTTTTTTTCTTTCTACCTGATGTTGGAAGTTGCCAAACTCCTGTCCTGCACGGCTTTAAAGGAGAGGGTGACAGGCAGCTGGTGCATGAAGAAGAGAGGAAATCAACGCCAGACCCTCCCTCCGTTATAATTCACCGCTGAGAGGGAGCGCTGCCCAGATTCAGTTTAGAGCGGGATGTGAAGGAGAATCAGCTTCAAAACATCACCAGCTGAACCACAAGGAGCCCGGAGGACAAAGGTCAGAGTGACATTATCAAAGGACTTACATATAGGCAGAGATGGCAAAGGTACACACATCCTTTACTCAAGTAGAAGTACAGATACTTGTGTTTAAAAATACTCTGGTGAAAGTAGAAGTACTGACTAAACTTCTTTACTCAAGTCAAAGTAAAGAGGGCTTTGAAATGTGCTTCAGTAAAAAGTACCCATAACTAGCAGCTGTTTTAAAGAGTACCTGACCTCCCTTTATATTAATAGAACAATAATGTCATTGTTAGCTAATGAATGTTTCCATGCTGAACAACGGCAACATGACAACGTTTTCATTGGTCCCTCTTCTTTAGAGAAGACCAGGAAATGATGGATACACGGATCGTGTTCAAATCAATAGGCACGCAATGACTCTAAATAATAATGATCACGCCACCAAACACACATTCAAACTAAAGGAACCAGCCTGTTTGGGAAATGTGAGAAGTAGAAAGTACAGGTATTTGTGTTCAAAGTGTAAGAAGTAGAAAGTACAGGTATTTGTGTTCAAAATGTAAGAAGTCAAAGTAAAAAGTGGTCAGAAAAATAAGTAGTGGAGTAAAGTACTGATACCAGAAAAATGTACTTAAGTACAGTAACAAAGTATTTGTACTCCACTACTTCCCACCTCTGCGGTTAATCAACATTAATTCTTCAGGATACAGAAGCCTCAGAAACAGGTTTCAAATCCTCTCCTTCCCGACAAATGTTGGATTTATTATAGGCTTAGCAAGTCGTTAAAGGATTACTTTGATAGTATATGTCAAAGGCAGTTTACACACATACAGTCTGTGAAAACAGTCAAATAATGTGTTTTGTGGCTGAGTTTTATGTTATGTTTTGGTGTATACCTTTTATATTTGATATGTTAGGGAAAATAAGATAAGATGTACTTTATTAATCCAAATTTGGGATTGTTTTTCGTTCCAGCAGCCTAAAACAAAACAAGGCATTGCACATAATAAGAAAATAAAAGAGTAGAAATAAACAATTCTAAAATAGAAACATCAATAAAATGAACCAGCATTAGAGAGTGAAACATATACAGATGACTGGAAGATAACAAATCTATAATGTGAAGCGAGGTGGTCATTAATACAAAGTGTGTGACCACCTCTCTGCACATTATCACACTTATTACACTGATACGTACTAAATAAACCAACTACTCGACGAATCAAAATGATTTGATTGATTTCGAAATGATGGTCTATCTTTCTCTACTAAAGAATAGACCGTTCCCCTGCATACCTGATGGATGGAAACAGACTTCTTTCTGTGGATTGATATCAGTGCACAAAGTCCCTTGATCCACCTTAGCAACGGTCTGCTCTCCTTAGCAACGGTCTGTTAGCAAAAAATAGCAGACCTCTGGAATGTCCAAACTGACCAATCAGAATTTGACTAAGCCATGAAATAAGGATTTGTCATTCAAGTTTAATATTTATTATTTTAACATTTTGGTGTTCGTACCTTTGGCTTATGTAGATATTCAATATATTTTCTATATTTCTCTACTCTTTTAAGTTACATTTGGAGAAAGAATGCATTAAAGTTTGAAAGTCTGAAACTTTTCATCCTGCTGATTGATGAAAATATTTCAAAGAGATTAAATTCAGGGGTTTTTCTTCCTGTGGACACGAAGAGACAGATCCTCTCAATCTGAAAGGCAAACACACGCAGGTATCACACACACACACACACACACGCACGCATGCACGCACGCACGCACGCACGCACGCACGCACGCACGCACACACACACAGACACACACACACACACACACACACACACACACACACACAGACACACACACACACACACACACACACCACACCACACACACAACACACACACACACACACAGCACACACACACACACACACACACACACACACACACACACAGACACACACACACACACACACACACACACACACACACACACACACACACACACACACACACACACACACACACACACACACTCCCCTGTTTGTGCAGGGAGATTGCAGAGCGTCTTAACTCTCCTGGATAAACAGCATTAGCTAAATTATTTGAGCAGTAAATATGAAGAAGGGTGAGACGGATTAAGATATCTGGCTCCGCCCCTTTTCAGCCTCCTGACCAATCACAGTGCACAGAAAGCTCTACTGAATTCTGGTTCATAATTTTCTTCAGTTTCTTTAGCATCAAAGTAATACAGGGATATTGGTTTGCTTTTAAGCTATCGACCATCTCAGTAATGATGAACGCAGACAGTCAAACTCTTTTAAAGTCAAATTAATAATGTCTGTCTGGATTTAAATCCTCCTTTAGTGCCTCTCATTATTTTGGCTGAGCAAACAATTTAATTTAAATACATAGAGGCTGCAGCATCCGTGAAAGAAGTACAATTTAAATGAAGTCTGTAACCTCACTGATAATGACGGAAAACATATTGAGAGTTTCATGAATAGTAACCCAACGTAATCAATATTTCCCACACAGCAGCAAATCAATAAAGTAAATGCCAAAATAATCAATTGTCATATTATCCAAACATTGCGCTTATCAGAGAGCTAATATCGGACAACACAGTAATCAATAGTGTCTCAATGAGCTTCAATGGACTGCACCCTGAAGACTTCATTACTCTTCACATGTTTGTTCATGTTAAAAGCATGTGTTGGTGTAATGTCGTATTTATTTCCACAGCAGGGGTTTCTCCTTTTAAAAACCCCTTCACTGGAAACGAGAAAGCACTCTCTCTCTGTGTGTCTATGTTCCTGGAAAAACTCTCTGTGGTGTTCGTCCTTGGATCTGAAACTATAGAAGCTCATCAGTGTCTTTGTTATCGAAATGTTGAAGGAGAATGGCATGCAGCAGGCACTGGAAACTAGAGATGTCCCAATCCGATCACGTGATCGGGGATCGGAGCCGATCACGTGATTTTCAAAAGATCGGAATCGGGAGAAAAAAATCGGGGATCGGAATTTTTTTTTTTTAATAAAATATTTTTCTTATTTTATTTAATGTTACAAAACAAAAATGACCATGTTCACGTCTTAAAGTCATCCTGAGGCCTTAGTTTTGGTTTAAAATTACACAACATCATGTATGTGTTGCTTCTTTTGGGCTTGATTTCAAAGACCTGGTTGCTTATTTCTCTCAAATCTGGCAACAGAGTGGGCGCAGTGTCTAATAGTAGCAGTAAGCTAACGAGAGGCTACGTTCAGCTGGTGCCTCGGGAGTCTACGTTCAGCTGGTGACTCGGGACAGAGAAAATGTCAGGAGTTTGGAAGTATTATAAAATTGAAAGCGAAGGCAGTGTAACAGCCAGATGCAATGTTTGCAAGGCGGAGGTTCCGCGTGGTGGAAAGAACAGAGCTACGTTCAACACGACCAATCTAATACGAACACCAACAACAACACGACGAGTACACAGCGGCCACTCAGGTAACGGCACTGAAACAACCGACACTTTCAGAGACTTTTAAAAGGAAAGAGAAACTGCCCCAGAACAGTGAATATGCCAAAAGAATAACAGCCAAGATAGCTGAATTCATCGCGTTGGATGACCAGCCGTTATCTGTGGTGGAGAACGTGGGGTTTAAGGGACAACTTGAATGCTTTTCTCCTTTTTTTTCTCTTAATGCATTGCATAAAGATCGGATCGGGAAAAATCGGATCGGGAGCAAAAAAAGGTGATCGGGACATCCCTACTGGAAACTCAGAATAAAGTAAACTATTGTTTTGAAACATGCTTTAATTGGATTGACATGCATCTTAATACAGGTTTATAGAGAGAAGAATCCGTCAGAGTCATGGAGTTCTTCAACATTTGACCACAAGCCCTTCGTTAATCTTCTGATTACAATCATGGAGTATTGTTCAGAGCCTTGAGGACAACCATTACTGTAGTTGGTGAAAGTTAAGAAAGGCTAGATAACTGAATCCAGAATCAGAAATACTGTATTTATCCCGAGGGAAATTGGTTTTCATGACAGTTGTTTCAATTAAGAATGCAACAACATAGAAGATAAACAAAATACCGTTTTTGAGAGGGAAGAATGTGCAATACAAAAATAGAAATAAGATATGTAAACACAAGTTGAAGGAGAATTACCAATATATACGGAAGAGGATTAGGGGTCCATGAAAAAAAAAAGTGGGGATGTGAAAAAAAATAACTTTTTCCCCAGAACTAAATTTCCGTCGGAACCAAAAAGAAAATGTGGCCCTAATCCTCTTCCGTAAATATGAGATAAAATAATAAAATTGCCAGCAAATTGACTATGCAAAAACAGTAAGGCTTAACTAATAATACATGTATGCAATAAACCTCAAAGATAAACAATGCAAACTGAATCTGAATAAACAAACTAATATGTTGTTGATACAATGGCAGCTCACCATAATAGTACATGTTATGTGTACAAAGCACACAGTTATACTCATAAATCAGACTCAGGAACTAACAAAACATCTTATAAGTTATAAGATATATCCGGCGCAGTCTAAAAACTAATCTCTTTCGACTCCACTTCGAGCAATACAATTACTAACAAAGCACTTATATACTATCAAAGCACTTATATACTAACAAAGCACTTATATACTAACAAAGGACTTATATACTAACAAAGGACTGGCTTATCTAAAGCCAGTTGAGTAGCACTTGAAATGTGTTGGCTCTATGAAACCTGATGTACTTATATGATTCTGTTTTCTTCAAGTTTGTATCTTCTTAGTCGAATGCACTTATTGTAAGTCGCTTTGGATAAAAGCGTCAGCTAAATGTAATGTAATGTAAAAAGAGGTTTTTAGAGGACAAGAACAAAACAACGCTGTTGACAAACTGCTGTCATCAGACTCGTAAAAAAACGTCTTTAAAACGATGTGATGGATGGGCCAGTCTTCAACATACAGAGAGACACGAACACAAAACACAAAAAACTAGATATCAAAGTATGGCGTGGGCTGCAAAATAAAGTGTCCAGAAAAAGATTAAATATAACCATTTACATAGTATGCAAAAAGATTAAATATAACCATTTACATAGTATGCAAAAAGATTAAATATATCCATTTACATAGTATGCAAAAAGATTAAATATAACCATTTACATAGTATGCAAAAAGATTGCAGTTGTATCTTTCCGAATTTCGCTTTTATCCAGAGCAACTTTCAATCAGTGCAATCATCATCGAAGATAAAAACAACCAGAAACCTGCGAGTACAATCGATTGGTACTCATTCAAAAAAGAGATAATGTATGTTAGATGGATAGATGAAATAGTATGTCAAATATAAACAATATAACAAATTCTGGATTATTAAAATGTTCTTTAAAAAGATCAACAATACTGCAGTAGCAGGAATATAGGCTTATACCACAGGAGCAAAGGCATACTATATATACGTATGATAGTATATCATTTACAGATATACAGAATATTGCAAATTGAATTCATGTTAGATTTCATTGGTCAAGGAGCAGTCAAAAACAGGTCTTTTGCAGAAGGTGTGTATATACAGGTATATAAGTGTGCATGCATACGTTGTAAGGGCAGCTGCAGTACGTGAAAAGGTGAAGGTGATTTGTAACGCAGCGCAAGTTTCTATACACGCGAAACTTGCACATTTTAGTCACATTTTGAGAAAATCTTAATCCATCCATCCATCCATCATCTCCCGCTTATCCGTGGTCGGGTCACGGAGGTATCAGTTCCAGCAGAGAGCCCCAAACGTTCCTTTCCCCTCATCAACCAGCTCTGACTGGGGGGTCCCAAGGCGCTCCCAGGCCAGCAAAGAGATATAATCCCTCCACCTGGTCCTAGGTCTACCCCTTGGTCTCCTCCCAGCTGGACGTGCCTGGAACACCTCCCTAGAGAGGCGCCCAGGTGGCATCCTTACTAGGTGCCCGAACCACCTCAACTGGCTCCTTTCAACGCGAAGGAGGAGTGGTTCAACTCCGAGTCCCTCCCGGATGACTGAAATCCTCACCTTCTCCCTAAGGGAGACGCCAGACACCCTGCGGAGAAAACCCATCTCGGCCGCTTGTATCCGCGATCTCGTTCTTTGGGTCATGACCCATCCTTCATGACCCATCCTTCATGACCCATCCTTCATGACCCATCCTTCATGACCCATCCTTCATGACCATAGGTGAGGGTAGGAAGGGAAATGGCCCGGTAGACAGAGAGCTTCTGGCTCAACTCTCTTTTCGTCACACGGTAAAGCAACTGCAGTACCGCTCCCGCTGCTCCGACTCTCCGGCCCATCTCACGCTCCATTGTTCCCTCACTCGAGAACAAGACCCCGAGATACTTGAACTCCTTCACTTGGGGTAAGGACTCATTCCCTACTTAATCCTAAAATCCTTAATTCATCCCGCAACGGTGAAATTGACAGTGTTACAACAGTAAGAGTATAGTGCAGATTCATTACAAATGAGTAGACGACCATATTATATTAAAAAGTAGACACAATAAAAGTGAAAAAAAAGAAATAACAGATAAGTACACCATGGTAAAAAAAATGAAGTATAGCAGTATATCAATAATAATAAATTATATAACATTACATAATTTTATCCAAAGCGACTTCAAACTCCGAACAACAAGGAAAGTGCAGAAAATGACCGTATAAAAATATAATAGTATAAAAACTCAAATGATTGGACATTTCTATCCACAAATTGCAGGAAGAGCGATCAGTGCCATTAATGCACTGCAGAAGAAGAAGAAAACTCCAGTTGAAACTTTTCTTTTTGTTCATAACGTGACCAAGGTTACCAAGGTTACCGTCTCCTCGTGGCTTTCACACAGATCTGTACTTTTCGTCTGCTGTAATTCACTGGCGTTTCCAGTGATTGACTTTGATTGAGTGCACAGAGACAGCCGAACAAAGATGAACTTTGAAATGTTAAGACCCTCGGAGATGATTAAGTCCAGAGTGCGCCCCATATTGTGCGTGGGCGCCGTTCTCTGAGGATCTCCGCATAGAGTTCAACTGAAGGGCAACATATTCAAGAGCAGCACATTTATTTACATACATAACTGAAGTTAGGAGTCTTAAGATCAAAGCGGATTGTCCAACTAAGTTTCAATAAAAGACACAAGATCAAAATTGTGCTTGTTTGATTTAATCCTTAATTTAAAATGATGTGCCGGCCAAAGACGTGGTATTTACTAAAGCTAAATGGAAGGTGTTATCAGCGGTCTTTGCCAATTTCAGAGGTTTTTTTTTTGTTGGTGTAAACAGACTGTGGCTTACGAGTAATTGATATCAACTTTATACCGTGTCCCCTTTCTGTGGGAAAGCTAGATATTACATGCTGGGTGACTCCTCCACTCTTCCCACTCCAAAGAAAGACACAGTGTGAATCAAAGCTCAAAAATATAGCAGCTTATTATAAACCTCGGAGATGAAACAAAAGTTCACTGGTATCCAACACTGAACTTCCACAACAAACAGCTAAATTAAACACTAATGACATGGTTTTAAACTGAATAACAAGACACACAACACAGTAACAAACAAAGAGGGGTTTTCACTCCTATCAAACTAGGGTTGGGTGTTTGGTTAGACAAATATATTGAATGTTATCTTGCTTATTTAAAGGGTGGTGCATCCGGGAATGAGTTAGCATTTCGCAACTTCCAGTTCCCTAATCTCGAAGTCAATGTTTTTTTATTTTTGGTTAGACACCTGAAATAAGGTCTGTATTTAACTAACGTTTAACAGATATCTACATTGTGATCTACAGATGGAGCCTCTTATTTTGGACCCCAGCATACAGCTTCCTGCCGACTGCCAGCCAGTTGCCAGCCAGTTGCCTGCCAAAGACCAGTATTCAGGAATGTTAGGCCCTCCCACTATTCTCCAATTTCAGGGTTTAACCAGGAGATGGCGCTATATATTAAATAACTAAGACTTAGTTTTTCACAATAGAAAATGCAGATATTATATAAAAAACTAAAGTTAAAATCTTGTTTTTAATGCCCCAAGAGCAATAACATCTTGTCACAAGCTTTTTGGAAGAAAAAGACTGACTCAAGAGACCTGTAGTTGACTAATTACAGGCCTCAATAAAGTTCTGCCATTGGTTGTGAAAAACAACGGTGGACATAGTGGAAAGTGAAATTGACATTGTCGAATTTAATAAAAATACAAAATAATGTATCTGTGTACGTGTTTTACTATGTGATCTGCACTTATCAAACATCTAATTAAGGCGAGACACCCCAGGTGAATAGGGTATTTTTAACTTAAAGATATCAGCTAAATATTTCTCCAGTTAATTACTTACAATAAGGCAATTGTTTTTTGTATTACAAGTTTTCTGAAATAGCATGTTTAAATATCCAAATGAACCATTATCTCATGAGATATGCGCATATTTTAACACATTTCAGGAACCGAAATCTGAACTTTGGATAAAGCCAGGATCAAAATTATTGTTTCATTTTGTAGTCATATTAGTATCTAAGGCTTTTACAGAAGGGATTTTGGATATCTCTTTGTATCACTCCATAAATCAGAAAATACTGTCAACAGCCCTAAAATATCAATTTTCACCATGTTTTTAGGTATAAAATGTTATATAATTCAGGCTATGAATTATATATGACCAAACCCTTCTGTAAAAGCCTTCATAATATTGATAGGAATATAACTGGAAGGTTTGGTGTATGTAACTGCTGAGTGATTCTACAATTTAGGGTACATTCCATGTCCATTGATGTCCATTGATGATAATTATAATTATTCTAACTATTTTCTTCAAAAATATCATATTTTGCCTATTATTGGAAAGCATGTTATAATATCACACAAACATTATGTGCATCCTATGCTTTATTTAGCTTGAAATGTGTCATGATGTTCTTAAATTGTCAGTTTTTGCTATGTCCGTTTTTCAGTTGAGGGTGTCTTGGATTCAAAATAATGAATAAAAACCATTAAAGTAAATTTAAAAAATGATTCATTTATTTCAAAAGTCTAAATACTAAAGAATAATAACATATTTTTAATTGATTTCCCCCTTTAAATAATTTAAATATCTTAATATATGAATGTCCGCAAAAGTTCTGTCAACTATGTTACTAACAGAACTTCCCCCTTTAACTCAAAAATTGTTTGTCCCAATACCATGTCACCAGCATCACATGATGCCATGTTCCTCTTTGGCAGACATTTTGAACACACTGTGGTGATTGACCTCTACATTTTTACAATATTTTATGTATAATAGCACATGGTCAATTAATATACTCATTGACAATCAACAATGTTACGTACATTGTTATGGTTTACAATTGTTTAATGATTTTAATTCAATTATATGTGCAAATGTGATGTTAACCTGTTCAGAAAATGACATGTGGTCATCCAGGCAAGGCCTACCATTGAAATGATGGGTCAAAATAGGGAAATTGTCAACTAGGTTACCTGTCAACTGAGTTACCCAGTACTGTAATAACTGTAGTAACTTAGTTGACAGGTAACCTAGTTGACAATTTGTACGACATGTAGACGTCATTACACATCATTATCAATGGAATTTTGCACTTCTGCCTTGAAATTAACATAGTGCTGATGGTTAATAATGTGTCCAGTCAACTATGTTATTTGCGTCAAATGTTTGACTTTCATTGTCAACTATGTTGCACCTCATTTTTTCAAATTTAAAATATCTAAAATAGTGCTTCTGATATCCTTTATAGTATAATGTATATCTACACAGGTTGGAGTTTTACATGACATCTCTTAAAACTATCAAAATGACCTGTATGGTAGTTTTATAATACAAAATATCCCTAAACTTAATGACAGTGCTGAACATATCACATGAAAAAACAAAACTTTAATACAATTATTTTTTAAACTTTAAAAAATCTTTGGATATATGGTAGAATAGACTCAAGAGCCTTTCAAATTTGATTTTACTTGAAGTGCAGGACTTAATCAAATGATTTTAATGACATCAAGTTTGTCCGTAACATAGTTGACAAACTGAGTAGTGAAAACATCCTTTCCCTTAAAATAAAAAAATATATAAAAATGTTTAAGCTTTGCAACTAGTGGATATGTTACACTGAGGAATATACTAACTTGAACCACTGATTGTTCTATCTATACATTTTATTTGGCATTAGTAAATAATTATGCACATTTACAGATATTTTACATGATATGAGTGATAACACGTGTTATAAGGGCTATTTCGCACAATAGGTGTGCCTTGAGATTTTACTTGTCCTTTGGTGTGCCTTGGGCACAAAAAGTTTGGGAACCACTGCTGTAGAGAAATGTAAACGTTCACCATCCCCCACCCGCCTACTGTATGTTGCTTTTTGACATGTAAATGGGTAACTACCCCCCTCTGAGTGAATACCTGTTGTACCTGTCCGGGGCTAAGCCCATAGGACGATGCTCTGATATCATCACCCTCGCACATTGGTCATATGTTTACAAAAAACGATGTTAACACTTTCTCGTTCTTAATATATGCTATATTTAGGGTCGATATGTGTTGAATTTACTTTAAAATAGCAGATCACTGTGATTCACTTCTCCGCGGCTCCTCCGTGCAGAGAGGCCCCCCCCCCCCTTGACAATTCACGAGCGTCTAACTCTCTCCCCCCTGTGAAGAGATATCACAGGGGGGGGTTGGGACACACACATTCCGATGGCCAATTCGTTTTAAACAAAGAGTGGGGTGGGGGCTGGTGAACGGTATGGTCAATGTTTGTAAACACTGTGACATTTTGACTTTATTTGATCATTTCAGTTAAAAACTAACGTTCATATTTCATATTACTGTTTTGCCTGGCTGGACCTGTAATTTACAGGAAAGGAGTGCACGCTACTAAAGAGACACGCTACCATGGAAACCAAACAATGGTGTTGCTGTATTGAAGTCCGAGTGGAAACAGTCATATTTGGAGCGTTATGTTAGAATGAAACAGCGAGGTCGTGACTCACAAAAAAAAAGTGTTACTTCACTAACTGTAAGCTTGTCACTCAGAGTAACCTACAGTTAACTTAACTGTTGGAAAAGAAAGATCAGAGTTAGGAGTGTGAACACACAGCTGAGAGCTGCCGTTTCATTCTGACTGTTTAAAAAACGGTAACAACGGACTATTTTTCTTAGCGGATGCATGTCAATTTAAATCAATACATAGAACTATGTTTTAAATCAATAAAAATATTTTCTAAATCCATAAAATCATTTTAATTAATATTGGGAGTCATGTCGTTACTTTGTTGAGAATGTGGCCATGTAATAAGCGGGATAATTTGCAGCGACTTGGTCATTATGGGGAAAAATAACACCCAGGGATCAAGATCCCTCCGCGACGCGGAGGGATCAGTAATTTTTAGTGAATTACTGAGTTTAGGCACGTTAATAACATTTTAATGAAGTTGAATACAGTATATTCATATTTGTCAGTGATTTCATGTCAATTCGGCGAACATAAACGATTAAATTAGGATTAAAAATCGAGAGCCGGCTGCTGTTCGTTACGGTAACCCAACTAGGACACTTGACACAGTGGCTTTTGGCAAAGCACACAAAGAAAACAAAAAAAACCGAGAGAGATGAGTTATTGTTATTATAAACGTGACTTCACTATTATTTAACAACTATTTTTATTGGGTTCTTTTATTTGGGGTTAAGTACATTGTCAGAATAAGTGAGAAATGGATTTAACTTCTGTTAGACAGCTATCATACTGAATAAATATTTATGCAAAAATGTATGGCATTAATAATGTATATCTAATTACATTTAAAAATGTATGGCATTAATAATGTATATCTAATTACATTAACTGTGAATGTCTTTCATTTTATTTAAAATGAAATAAAATTACATAAAACATTTTCCATAAAAAAGTTGATTCAAGAACAAATCAGTACTTTTCTTATATGACTATTATTGCTAAATTTGAAAGGTCTTTACCAGCTTTGGAATTATATATATATATATATATATATATAGCACCTTCTGCCATCCCATCTCTACTGACATATGGATCTTAACAAAGATCCGCTATACATTAGTACCAGATATACTGTACACGGACATTTTAGTGAACCAGACCAGCTGTTTCCGCCGGGTCTTCGCTTCCCGGGCATCACGTTGTTTACAAGTGTGTTCAGATGCTAAATGACAAGTGCAAGTGACAATTGTTGTCGTCTTCTCTGTGAACGTTTTTTTCTCCGTTATTTTGCCATTTTCAGATTTAAATTTCGAGCGGAAAGCTAACCAGGAAGTAATAATTACTTAAGCGGAGAACGGAGAAAGTAAACGTTACAGCAGGCATAACAACAGCCGGTGTTTATTTTATTATAATATATATCATTTGTTTTAAAGCTCAATATATAGTTCTATCCGTGACATATGGATCTTAACAAAGATCCGCTATACATTAGTACCAGATATACTGTACACGGACATTTTAGTGAACCAGACCAGCTGTTTCCGCCGGGTCTTCGCTTCCCGGGCATCACGTTGTTTACAAGTGTGTTCAGATGCTAAATAAAAGTTTAGCTTGTACTTTTGATACCCCGCCTCTCGGCACCACAACATCCAGTTTACTGTATTTCACATGAGCGATGTCGAACATTGAAAAGTCCTTATAAAATCTCTGTTATTAGATCAGTACTTTTCTTATATGACTATTATTGACTTGAACACTGAGAATGTATTTATTAACTTCAGACATTTGAAATATTTGAAATCAGATGAAAACAAACTGTAACGGAGCCTGCCGTGTTATCTATGATTACTATGCCTTACTGTACATTCATAATTTCAGCCGGTGGTAGGCGTTGCGGAGGAGCAGATTGCGAGTGAGGTGCCTGTTCTAAACGAACTATTCCAGCTGTTATAAAGCATTAAATAAAAGTAAGCAAGGAATACAGAATGTTTCGTTACGTAACTTTGTTGAGAATGTGGCCATGTACATGTAATACATGGGATCATTTGCAGCGACTTGGTCATTGTGGGGAAAAATAACACCCATCCTGATCGTTTCAATGAAGTTGAATACAGAATATTCATATTTGTCAGTGATTTCATGTCAATTCGGCGAACATAAACATCAATGATGATGATTAAATTAGGATTAAAAATCGGGAGAGCCGGCTCGTTCGTTTTTTCCGACTAAACAACATCTATTATTTAGAAGTTGATTTCACATGACTCCAGTGTGGAACCCCACTGCACCCCCTGGTGGATCAATGATCCATTGCAGCTGGCTTCACAATAATTAAATGTATTTATCATGGGGGCGGTATCAAGTCTGACTGGGGGCCGGCCGGCCATCACGGAACGTGCATGAACCGATCACGACCCTCGCACTTTAAACTGTCCAAAATAAGACGCTTCATCTGTATGACTTAAAAAACATCATTAATACACCACTCATGAATGTCCGAAGCCTCTATGTGTCATAAAAAAAGTGGTTGCTAACAAGTGTCTAAATGAGACGATTAAACGTCATCAGGCCCAACATTAGCCGCGTTTAGCTTAGTGGTGGTGACGTGAAGTCATGTGACCGTGCTGTAGTTCCTTTATAGCCCAACATTAGCCTCCTTTAGCTTAGCGGTGGTGACGTGAAGTCATGTGACCGTGCTGTAGTTCCTTTATAGCCCAACATTAGCCTCCTTTAGCTTAGCGGTGGTGACGTGAAGTCATGTGACCGTGCTGTAGTTCCTTTATAGCCCAACATTAGCCTCCTTTAGCTTAGCGGTGGTGACGTGAAGTCATGTGACCGTGCTGTAGTTCCTTTATAGCCCAACATTAGCCTCCTTTAGCTTAGCGGTGGTGATGTAAAGTCATGTGACCGTGCTGTAGTGCCTTTATAGCCCAACATTAGCCACCTTTAGCTTAGCGGTGGTGACGTGAAGTCATGTGACCGTGCTGTAGTGCCTTTATAGCCCAACATTAGCCACCTTTAGCTTAGCGGTGGTGACGTGAAGTCATGTGACCGTGCTGTAGTTCCTTTATAGCCCAACATTAGCCTCCTTTAGCTTAGCGGTGATGACGTGAAGTCATGTGACCGTGCTGTAGTGCCTTTATAGCCCAACATTAGCCACCTTTAGCTTAGCGGTGGTGACGTGAAGTCATGTGACCGTGCTGTAGTGCCTTTATAGCCCAACATTAGCCACCTTTAGCTTAGCGGTGGTGACGTGAAGTCATGTGACCGTGATGTAGTGCCTTTATAGCCCAACATTAGCCACCTTTAGCTGAGCGGTGGTGACGTGAAGTCATGTGACCGTGCTGTAGTGCCTTTATAGCCCAACATTAGCCACCTTTAGCTTAGCGGTGGTGACGTGAAGTCATGTGACCGTGCTGTAGTTCCTTTATAGCCCAACATTAGCCTCCTTTAGCTTAGCGGTGATGACGTGAAGTCATGTGACCGTGCTGTAGTGCCTTTATAGCCCAACATTAGCCACCTTTAGCTTAGCGGTGGTGACGTGAAGTCATGTGACCGTGCTGTAGTGCCTTTATAGCCCAACATTAGCCACCTTTAGCTTAGCGGTGGTGACGTGAAGTCATGTGACCGTGCTGTAGTGCCTTTATAGCCCAACATTAGCCACCTTTAGCTGAGCGGTGGTGACGTGAAGTCATGTGACCGTGCTGTAGTGCCTTTATAGCCCAACATTAGCCACCTTTAGCTTAGCGGTGGTGACGTGAAGTCATGTGACCGTGCTGTAGTTCCTTTATAGCCCAACATTAGCCACCTTTAGCTGAGCGGTGGTGACGTGAAGTCATGTGACCGTGCTGTAGTGCCTTTATAGCCCAACATTAGCCACCTTTAGCTGAGCGGTGGTGACGTGAAGTCATGTGACCGTGCTGTAGTTCCTTTATAGCCCAACATTAGCCTCCTTTAGCTTAGCGGTGGTGACGTGAAGTCATGTGACCGTGCTGTAGTGCCTTTATAGCCCAACATTAGCCACCTTTAGCTTAGCGGTGGTGACGTGAAGTCACGTGACCGTGCTGTAGTTCCTTTATAGCCCAACATTAGCCACCTTTAGCTGAGCGGTGGTGACGTGAAGTCACGTGACCGTGCTGTAGTTCCTTTATAGCCCAACATTAGCCACCTTTAGCTGAGCGGTGGTGACGTGAAGTCATGTGACCGTGCTGTAGTGCCTTTATAGCCCAACATTAGCCACCTTTAGCTTAGCGGTGGTGACGTGAAGTCATGTGACCGTGCTGTAGTGCCTTTATAGCCCAACATTAGCCACCTTTAGCTTAGCGGTGGTGACGTGAAGTCATGTGACCGTGCTGTAGTTCCTTTATAGCCCAACATTAGCCTCCTTTAGCTTAGCGGTGGTGACGTGAAGTCATGTGACCGTGCTGTAGTTCCTTTATAGCCCAACATTAGCCTCCTTTAGCTTAGCGGTGGTGACGTGAAGTCATGTGACCGTGCTGTAGTGCCTTTATAGCCCAACATTAGCCACCTTTAGCTGAGCAGTGGTGACGTGAAGTCATGTGACCGTGCTGTAGTGCCTTTATAGCCCAACATTAGCCTCCTTTAGCTTAGCGGTGGTGACGTGAAGTCATGTGACCGTGCTGTAGTGCCTTTATAGCCCAACATTAGCCACCTTTAGCTTAGCGGTGGTGACGTGAAGTCATGTGACCGTGCTGTAGTTCCTTTATAGCCCAACATTAGCCACCTTTAGCTGAGCGGTGGTGACGTGAAGTCATGTGACCGTGCTGTAGTTCCTTTATAGCCCAACATTAGCCACCTTTAGCTGAGCGGTGGTGACGTGAAGTCATGTGACCGTGCTGTAGTGCCTTTATAGCCCAACATTAGCCACCTTTAGCTTAGCGGTGGTGACGTGAAGTCATGTGACCGTGCTGTAGTGCCTTTATAGCCCAACATTAGCCACCTTTAACTTAGCGGTGGTGACGTGAAGTCATGTGACCGTGCTGTAGTTCCTTTATAGCCCAACATTAGCCTCCTTTAGCTTAGCGGTGGTGACGTGAAGTCATGTGACCGTGCTGTAGTGCCTTTATAGCCCAACATTAGCCACCTTTAGCTTAGCGGTGGTGACGTGAAGTCATGTGACCGTGCTGTAGTGCCTTTATAGCCCAACATTAGCCTCCTTTAGCTTAGCGGTGGTGACGTGAAGTCATGTGACCGTGCTGTAGTGCCTTTATAGCCCAACATTAGCCACCTTTAGCTGAGCAGTGGTGACGTGAAGTCATGTGACCGTGCTGTAGTGCCTTTATAGCCCAACATTAGCCTCCTTTAGCTTAGCGGTGGTGACGTGAAGTCATGTGACCGTGCTGTAGTGCCTTTATAGCCCAACATTAGCCACCTTTAGCTTAGCGGTGGTGACGTGAAGTCATGTGACCGTGCTGTAGTTCCTTTATAGCCCAACATTAGCCACCTTTAGCTTAGCGGTGGTGACGTGAAGTCATGTGACCGTGCTGTAGTGCCTTTATAGCCCAACATTAGCCACCTTTAGCTTAGCGGTGGTGACGTGAAGTCATGTGACCGTGCTGTAGTTCCTTTATAGCCCAACATTAGCCTCATTTAGCTTAGCGGTGGTGACGTGAAGTCATGTGACCGTGCTGTAGTGCCTTTATAGCCCAACATTAGCCACCTTTAGCTTAGCGGTGGTGACGTGAAGTCATGTGACCGTGCTGTAGTTCCTTTATAGCCCAACATTAGCCACCTTTAGCTGAGCGGTGGTGACGTGAAGTCATGTGACCGTGCTGTAGTTCCTTTATAGCCCAACATTAGCCACCTTTAGCTGAGCGGTGGTGACGTGAAGTCATGTGACCGTGCTGTAGTTCCTTTATAGCCCAGCATTAGCCACCTTTAGCTTAGCGGTGGTGACGTGAAGTCATGTGACCGTGCTGTAGTGCCTTTATAGCCCAACATTAGCCACCTTTAGCTGAGCGGTGGTGACGTGAAGTCATGTGACCGTGCTGTAGTTCCTTTATAGCCCAACATTAGCCTCCTTTAGCTTAGCGCTGGTGACGTGAAATCGTGTGACCGTGCTGTAGTTCCTTTATAGCCCAACATTAGCCTCCTTTAGCTTAGCGGTGGTGACGTGAAGTCATGTGACCGTGCTGTAGTTCCTTTATAGCCCAACATTAGCCTCCTTTAGCTTAGCGGTGGTGACGTGAAGTCATGTGACCGTCCTGTAGTTCCTTTATAGCCCAACATTAGCCACCTTTAGCTTAGCGGTGGTTACGTGAAGTCATGTGACCGTGCTGTAGTTCCTTTATAGCCCAACATTAGCCTCTTTTAGCTTAGCGCTGGTGACGTGAAGTCCTGTGACCGTGCTGTAGTGCCTTTATAGCCCAACATTAGCCTCTTTTAGCTTAGCGCTGGTGACGTGAAGTCCTGTTACCGTGCTGTAGTGCCTTTATAGCCCAACATTAGCCTCCTTTAGCTTAGCGCTGGTGACGTGAAATCGTGTGACCGTGCTGTAGTTCCTTTATAGCCCAACATTAGCCTCCTTTAGCTTAGCGCTGGTGACGTGAAATCGTGTGACCGTGCTGTAGTTCCTTTATAGCCCAACATTAGCCTCCTTTAGCTTAGCGGTGGTGACGTGAAGTCATGTGACCGTGCTGTAGTTCCTTTATAGCCCAACATTAGCCTCTTTTAGCTTAGCGCTGGTGACGTGAAGTCCTGTGACCGTGCTGTAGTGCCTTTATAGCCCAACATTAGCCTCTTTTAGCTTAGCGCTGGTGACGTGAAGTCCTGTTACCGTGCTGTAGTGCCTTTATAGCTTAACGTTAGCGTTTTATTTCTGCCGATTGCATTAACGTTTCAAAACAAGTGGTGTTGATATATGGAGATTATCCTGCTGAAGAAAACTCATATTGTGTTGGCCACAAAGCTTATTTTCAATTATAAGTGCTTCATATTAAAAACAAAATATTTACAAGTTAGCAGAATTGGAGCTAGCACAGAATAAGTATATTACAAAAAAATCGATAAAAAATTCCAGTTAAGAGTCAGAAAACGTATTTACAGAAAGGGTTTTGAAAGGGATTTATGGTTTAAGAAGTGAGGGTGTCTTTGTAAAGCCCCTTGAGGCAAATCTGTAATTTGCGATATTTGGCTAAATAAATAAAATTGGAGTTTAAAATATGATAACTTCATCTTGTCAAATCCAGATTCAGCTATTCCATCTGACTTGCATTAGCTAACTGCTGCAGGCCTTATATTAGGAAAACATTTTATTAACAAGTGACAAAGACTGGTCTGCATAATCTAACTTTTAACTAAATGTAAAATAAACCATGCTTTACTTCAAAAATGAGTTAACACAAATTTCAGATTCAATCAGATTCAGAAAACTGTATTTATACTCGGGGGTTTTGTGGCTTCATTTTGAGAATTACATTTTGCAAAAAAAAGTTAAAATATGTATTTAAAATAAGAAGTTAAAGTAACAATAACATAGAATAACAATATATAAACAGAAGTTATAATAAAAACACAATATGTACATTACATTATATAAAGCTGTGTTTTAGCATTAATAAGATTATAAAGGGGAACAGTTTCAAATAGATGAGCCTAAAGCTGCTCATAATTTGTCCTTAATAATTGAGAGATTTAATTAATCATTTATTCGGGATGGCAAGGTAATGGAAATGAAGGTTGACTTGAGGGACCCTGTGCACATCACGACATTATTAAAGTATAAGTCTCAATGTCTTAAAGTCATGTATAAGGCATGTTTGTCATTGCTTTATAGACTAAGCACTTAAAGGGAGCACAAATCCTCACAGGCGTTTCATTTCAAGGAGAGAAGAAGCTGCCGAGATCTTAATGGACTTCATCTTACAGCGGAGTTAAAGAACGTCCTTGTAATGTAGTCGTCATGTCAGCTATATGTGCTTTTAGAGTTAAGACGCAGCCGTTAAAAGCAGCTCAGAGAAGAAGCTGCAATTAAACGGCGTGGGCTGACGAGGACAGAAACCCGACATGAAAAGGAGGAATGAAAGCATCGAGAGAGGAACTTAATCCGTCAGAACTGGTACCTTTCAGCCTCGAAACACTCAGCCTGTCAACCTGCCGTCAGAGCGAATCGCCTGATTGGACGGCTCTTTTAAAAAAATCAGGAGTCTGTGATTATTCACTATAATTTAGAGGAAAAGACAAAAGCCTCCAGGCAGTTTTATTTCAAGATTACGACAAGGTAAATTGTAGTTCAGAGCTTCGCGCTGAAACGTCTCTGTGGGTTTGAACAGTTTTGACACATCCCGGGAAAAGAAAAAGAGAGTGGCAGCAGTCCTTAAATACTGACAGGTGAAATAACTGGAGTAACTAGTGTGTGTGTGTGTGTGTGTGTGTGTGTGTGTGTGTGTGTGTGTGTGTGTGTGTGTGTGTGTGTGTGTGTGTGTGTGTGTGTGTGTGTGTGTGTGTGTGTGTGTGTGTGTGTGTGTGTGTGTGTGTGTGTGTGTGTGTGTGTGTGTGTGCAGTAGGTTCCTCTGATGGTCGCTCTGATCAGCTCATCTGCCTCTGTGAATAACCACAACAAAGATCTTTGAGCGGTTCTAGGTCGCAATATTCGTACTTCTGAGCTTACATGTGCAGTTTTGAGTGCATCCTAATGCCAAATACAGCAAAATGCACTATGCCTACCCGGATGGTACACTCATAAAGTTAAAAAAAAGTTGAAGAATGAACGCTGGACACTACTTTGGCTCTCAAGTTGGCTAACGTTACCGAAGTTGCACGACTAGCCATGATTGCTGTTGCTCAGGCAAAAAGGTATACATGCTTTTTTATGTCAGTTTTTAATGAACTTATTATAACACTGGTGTCGCAAAGAAGCCACTGTTAATTTTATCAGGTTAATTAGCAGTCTGTCATTATTTTTCTAAGGCGTACATTGACGCTGCTAACTAACTTGCTAAATAACAGCAGGGATTGTCAAATCCAGTGATGGCTCAGCAGCCGTTTGCAATTTGAGAAAAAACAAAACGGTTGAAATTCACACAGTGTTCATAACTTTCCAAACTGTACGACATGGCAGTGCTGCAGAAATGAGTCCTTAAACCTCGATAAGAGTTGGCTTTTCACAACTCTTTGTTCCCACGTTTCAAAGTAAGCGTGCTTTTGTGTAGACACATGCTCTGTGGTTAACACAAGCAGAAGAGATTGTAATGCTTTGTTCTACGACGTAAACAACATGAGTAAATAACACATTCATGAATGTCAGAAGCTTCATTGTATCATCACACCAAACATTAGCCCTTACCTTAGCCGTATGTTATCTGTTTGCTTTTGATTGCATTTAGTATCATAAATGTGTGTTTGTGACAGAGCTTATATTGAGCAATATACTGAAATCCAAAGGGGAAACGCCATTTTTTTTCTCTCCAAGGAACCCCTATTGCTTTCTTGCCACAAGAAATGAACACAGTGGTGACGCATGATTTT
>NW_022987879.1:697500-730000 GCF_902827165.1 Trematomus bernacchii
CTCTGGAACACTCTGCCCCTCCATGTGAGGTCGGCCCAGACCCTAGGGGTTTTTAAATCTACTCTTAAGACACACTTCTTCTCCCTGGCCTTCTAGTCAGAGCGGAGCACGACTCCTGACTTTTCCCTGTGTTTTTTTTTTTGGTATCTGTTGTAATTTATTGTCTTTTATTGTGATTATAGAAATGTGTTTTTATGTGATTGTAGTTATTACATGTACAGCACTTTGGCCCGACCAAAAATCGCTTTTAAATGTGCTTTATAAATAAACCTTGATTTGATTTGATTTGATTTGATTTGTGTTTTGTTTCGGTAAAAATGGTTCGTATTGTCAGTTAGCTCTGAAGTTGGAATGACACATTAAAAGGTTTTTAAATGTTAAGAAGCCCTGAGACACAGTTTCGTGAAACAAAAAAACCCGCAGCCCGGGGGCCTCCGGGTTGAACAGGTTAAATAAGGTCTATGGTAAGCTTACAACATATTCCCTTTTTGTTATATGGCATAACATCATCAGTAAATGCCCCACTGGTGAAAAATGTAGCTTTTATGTGTCTTAACAACAGCGATTGCACACCTAAGTGTCTAAATCATGGATGGATCAAGAGACCTTGCTGAATAAAAAGTAGCTCAGCAGTGCAATAAACCCAAAATGGATCAACTGACAATTAAAAAAGTACCCGGATCATTCCATGGCCCCACAGACTAGAGCACGTTCACTTGAGTTTTTCTTATCTGCCGGTCTCGGCTCAGTGAAATGAAGGTAGAGGGAATTAAACTCCGGATTTTGACTTTTAAACCCTGAATATTTTTGGGCCCAGTGACGTCAAGGTTTTGGTTGGAGGTAGAAGGTAGGATTTAGGAGGTAGGAAAGGAGGTAGAAGGTAGGATTTCAGACGTAGGAAAGGAGGTAGGAGGTAGGAAAGGAGGTAGGAGGTAGAAGGTAGGATTTAGGAGGTAGGAAAGGAGGTCGGATTTGGGAGGTAGGAGGTAGAAGGTAGGAGTTAGGAAGTAGGAAAGGAGGTATGAAAGGAGGTAGGAGGTAGAAGTTACAGTACCGCCATTTGGCCTCTACGAAAATTAGCTTCAATAGCCACCACACTTCCTGGGGGGCTTGGTCTTGATGACAAATCATCATGCCGTACATTATAGCCACCTTTAGCTTAGCGGTGGTGACGTGAAGTCATGTGACCGTGCTGTAGTTCCTTTATAGCCCAACATTAGCCGCCTTTAGCTTAGCGGTGGTGACGTGAAGTCATGTGACCGTGCTGTAGTTCCTTTATAGCCTCACTATTAAACATCTGAACCATCCCTTTAACATCGGTTAGTGAAGAGTTAATGCTCTCTGCAGCAGAAGGGGAACAAATTAAGCTATTTGAGATCAATTAAGTAATTTAAAGGAATGGAATAAGTATTTTGAGCTTGCAAATTGCTCCTTTGGGAGATTGATTTATAATTTCATGGTGAAATTACTACTTTGATGAGATGATTGATCAAAAATGTTCCCTCAGATAGTTACCGGTCTTCATAGATTTACAGTTTTTAAAGCAGGGGGCTTATCTATCACATTTCAAACACTCAGATTTGCATTATGGGATTTTTAATCTGCAACATCTGAAGTGTGAGGGGTCATGTTATCCACATGAACCACAATCTGGTCCTTCTTTCTACGTTTAATGCGTTTAAATGGACATCATTATGTTGGGTTCACTGTGAGGAAGCTCAGTAATGAAAGCAGATTAGACAGACTTAAAAAATGAAGTGGAATTGTATGGGTTTGACGGGGGAAGGTGAGCAAAACAAACACCGGATGATTTGTACATTTCTGTCATGAGTTTATTTATCTCGGCAGCTGAATTACTCTCTAATCATTTTCAGTGACAATTGAAAAAACTGACAGCTTCAGTGATTTTTCACACTAAATGAGAATATCAACCAGTATCCATCATTATCACCACTTTGTGAGTTCTTAGGTGCAACTTTCCTGGAAGAAAGAAAGAAAAAACCCATCGCAGTAGGTTGTTTATATCATAAAAATGACAAAGTTAATAAGAAACAAATCAAGTGGGAATAAAAACACAGGAGACAGTAGAACTAAGATTTCAGTTTTTCAAAGGAGTCAGTGGGGAATGAATCACTGTCAAACCTGATAGAAACAGATTTGTATAAACACATACACACTTGTTTCAGACTCATGGCATCACAGTGTGTGTGAGTGATTTTAATTACAGTTTTCTATTTATTCTCCGTCCCCATGGGTTTGTTGGTTTTACTGGTGTGTTTTATGTAGCATTTCTTTCGTCTTCCATTGGTACTGGAAACTAAAGTTTCTGTTAACGCTGCTGTAGTACTTCCATTATCAAACCCAATTTAAATTGCATCAAAACATGTAGAAACCCTCAGCAGCGGGATGTTTAACAGTGTGAAACATCTACAAACTTTAACTAGAAGATCTTTGATTTTCAGGCGACTAAACAACAACAATAATTAGTAAACACTCGTCTTAGAAAGAAGAGATTTACTCGATCCTCAAAAACAAACAAAAAGGACCAATTTCAATTAAATTTCATTTTCATTTGTCCATTGATATAGAGATATATTTGCTCAATTAGCTAAATAATTCCAAGCTTGAGTCATTGACGTTAGGTTATTTCTGCTCATTGCATTTACTCTTTAAAAATCAGAAAGTAGTGCAAATGTGTGGAGATCGTCCTGCTGAACAAAACATACATTTTCATAATTGTGTGTTGGATTTCTCCAAAATCCAAAGGGGAAATCATTTTGCTTTTCGTCGATGGAGCCCTTGAATGCTAACTTCCTGGTCGGCCAACAAAAATACGTCATCGCTGCACCACTCTACTCCTAATTCTTGCATTGTACATATGTTTTTCTCGTGCCATCACACTCTAAATAATAATAATCATATAATAAAAAACTGAGCCCACCCTTCAACTGCCTTCGAGATAATCACAGCTCTGAATGTGCAGCAGTCCGCTTTGTTTAAAGGTCCCCTATTATACTGTTTTTCATCAATATATTATAGGTCTCAGATATATCCAGAGCCTGTCTCTGATTGGCTCCAAACACCAAACAGATCATTGCAGCATTACCCATAATCCCCTCTGTTTCAGCCCTGTTTCCAAAGTGCTGATTCTCTGTCTGTTACTTTAGATGAAAATAAGGAGCCCCTCCCCACGCCCCTCTGAGAGAGATTTGGTTACAAAGAACTCAATGGTGCTCTAGGAGGAGATTCAGGTGATAAGGGGGGGGGGGGGGTTACCTTGGTTGGTGATTGGCTAATGGTTACACAAGACAAAACATCGTTATGACATCATCAAGTGGCCAAAATCTGATCAGCTCATTATCAGACAGGTTTTTATAGAAATGGATCAAAAAGAGAGAGAATCTTTGTTCCTGAAACTTTCAGAGTCTCTTTCCACAGAGGGGACACATGTTGATGTAGAAGAGACATGAAGAAGAGGGGACACATGTTGATGAAGAAGAGACATGAAGAAGAGGGGACACATGTTGATGAAGAAGAGACATGAAGAAGAGGGGACACATGTTGATGAAGAAGAGACATGAAGAAGAGGGGACACATGTTGATGAAGAAGAGACATGAAGAAGAGGGGACACATGTTGATGAAGAAGAGACATGAAGAAGAGGGGACACATGTTGATGAAGAAGAGACATGAAGAAGAGGGGACACATGTTGATGAAGAAGAGACATGAAGAAGAGGGGACACGTGTTGATGAAGAAGAGACATGAAGAAGAGGGGACACATGTTGATGAAGAAGAGACATGAAGAAGAGGGGACACATGTTGATGAAGAAGAGACATGAAGAAGAGGGGACACATGTTGATGAAGAAGAGACATGAAGAAGAGGGGACACATGTTGATGAAGAAGAGACATGAAGAAGAGGGGACACATGTTGATGAAGAAGAGACATGAAGAAGAGGGGACACATGTTGATGAAGAAGAGACATGAAGAAGAGGGGACACATGTTGATGAAGAAGAGACATGAAGAAGAGGGGACACATGTTGATGTAAAAGAGACATGAAGAAGAGGGGACACATGTTGATGTAGAAGAGACATGAAGAAGAGGGGACACGTGTTGATGAAGAAGAGACATGAAGAAGAGGGGACACATGTTGATGAAGAAGAGACATGAAGAAGAGGGGACACATGTTGATGAAGAAGAGACATGAAGAAGAGGGGACACATGTTGATGAAGAAGAGACATGAAGAAGAGGGGACACATGTTGATGAAGAAGAGACATGAAGAAGAGGGGACACATGTTGATGAAGAAGAGACATGAAGAAGAGGGGACACATGTTGATGAAGAAGAGACATGAAGAAGAGGGGACACATGTTGATGAAGAAGAGACGTGAAGCAGAGGGGACACATGTTGATGAAGAAGAGACATGAAGAAGAGGGGACACATGTTGATGAAGAAGAGACATGAAGAAGAGGGGACACATGTTTATGTATAGTACAGGAACAAGTGGATTTTGCATAATAGGTGACCTTTACACTTTGAAGATCGATGCATTTTCTTATTTTAAAGTCCTGATGCAGCAGGAAGCGGGAGGCCGTCCCGTCAGGAAGGAGGTGATGATGAAACTACAGAAGATTTATTTATTTCACATTTTTCCCGCATGAATATTTTTCTTTTGGTGGCCAGGATGAAAAGAGTGTGTGATAGCTCTCTCGATGAGAGGCTCCATCGTGGTCCAACTCTCCTGCAGCTTCTGGTCTGATAAGGACCGGAGATCTGAGAGAGAGAGAGAGACAATGAGAGAGATGAGTTTTAATGCTTATGCCAGCAGGTTGAAAAATAATTATCTGGCTGTCTGTCGGTGCGTACGGAGGCCTGACAGCAGCCAGCGGCGCGCTCATTAATACCAAGGAGAAACTGAGTGTGTGTGTGTGTGTGTGTGTGTGTGTGTGTGTGTGTGTGTGTGTGTGTGTGTGTGTGTGTGTGTGTGTGTGTGTGTGTGTGTGTGTGTGTGTGTGTGTGTGTGTGTGTGTGTGTGAAACAGTGTTTAGACTGTAATGTTTTCAACTAAATCCTGACATGCCCCCTGACATGCCCTTTCCCACCTGACTGCAGTCGGAGCAGGAAA
This sequence comes from Trematomus bernacchii, assembly GCF_902827165.1. Lineage (NCBI taxonomy): Eukaryota > Metazoa > Chordata > Actinopteri > Perciformes > Nototheniidae > Trematomus > Trematomus bernacchii. Next base: position 702,631 of record NW_022987879.1, read on the forward strand.
CTCAAACGTTTGTCATATTTGTAATATTTCATCACATTTTATTGTTGCTGCATCAGACTGTAGTTTTTGGGGGAAATCACAAAACACTATACAATATAAAGTGCACTATGAACATTTCAAGTCACGATTATCGTGGACAAAATAACAAATGTATTTCCAATGACTCCGATAATCGCCCAAATATGCTTTAAAAAAACTAATGGAATCATTTAAACCTATATTTGGACAAATATTAGTGTTGCATCCTTTTCACTGAAAAACACACTTAAAAAAGGCCATCAAGCACAAAGGATAAAACAATAAAATGTCTACATTGTGTGAGTCTGCTCTTACATGATGATAATTATAATTTATGTTTTTTTTAAATAGGCTCTAGTTTCTACCATGATAGCAGCCTTTTTAAGTCACTTGTGAGAAAATTCACAAGTATCACAATAATTGAAATAACGTTTTTTTCTGTAATAAAATCCATCCCACCCACATACTTCACACTACATCCCTTAATTACTAAAATAAGCTACTTATGAAACAAATCTGTCTTGATTAATGTCAAACCATCTTGAAAAAATGTGTTAAAGGTCACCTATCATGCAAAATGCACTTTTGTATGTCTTTTATACGTAAATATGTGTCCCCGGTGTGTCAGGGAACTCACAAAGTGTCAGAAAATAAACATTATAGCACCTCCGGTTCCCTGATCTTGACGTCATCTTGATAAATACAAGCCTATTATATTTATACACATTTTACTGGAACATTTTCACACATTTATGCTGATGGTTATTACATTTACTTTCCCCACTGTAGTACTAAATAGTGGAAAGCGATAAAAGTTATTTTGTGTCTAAGCACTTTACTTAGAGCAATGCCCTTGAGTCCCACATTTAAATATATAAGTGAATACACTGTGAGAGTGATGTGGTGAAATGGGAATTTCCAATAAACTGTAGAAACTGTTCTTTTCCCTGCAGTCAGTTCATCAGTTTAATTACTTTCACTAAGAATTCATCAAGAAATTTGACTTGGTTTTAATTAAAATTGTACCTTGTAAATTTCCCCCCTCTCTAATCTCCCTCTGCTGATCTAAAATGTATTATTTCTCCCGTCGCCTGTTTTTTTTTTCTGTGTCCAGAGGAGATGTGAAGGTTTCTGCTGTTTGCCGGGCTTCAAGTGAACAGCTAATCCTCCAACTATAAAGGTCTGTGTAACCTTTCTAACACAATTTCACAAAAGACTGCTCTGTTTGTTCTGCTCGCAGAAATAAAGCTAATTACAAAAACCCGCCCAAACGTCTTGACCTTTCCCTCTGGGTAATTACAGCTCCACATTTCTTTTCTGTATTTCTTTCTCCGTTTCATTCTCTCCGGTGTGTTTGTCTCCAGTGCTGCTTTCGTTCTGATTCTCAAAGTTATTATTATACATCAATAATATCATGATGCTTCTCCCCCATCAGCTGGACACTCAAAAGACGGAGAGACGTTGAGTTTTTCATTCATCTGAATTCAAACATCTACGAAGGTCACCAATGTTTGATTACTAAAGGTTAAACTGGCCCCCTGTGACCCAGTTATATACAGAAGCTTTGTGTTCAGTAGCTAAGCTGCAGCATGGATTGTTCAAAAGATCAGCATTGAAACCAAAATATATTGATCTGTGGCACTGCCGTCTCACAATACACCGCCTGACAGAAGTGCCTTTTTTCTATTGTACTCTGTGGCAATATTCACCACAAATATCAATCAGTCAATCAAAATAGTTTATTAATACCAGGGGAAAATTAGGTTTTGTGACAGTTGCACCATATTATAATGTAATGTCTAATCTGTGACATGTCAGTTATTACTTCCTGCCTGTTTTGTTGGGGTGACATATTGTTGTGGTCCGACCAAGAAGATGGCTTAGGTCTGGTTGTCTGGGATTTTTCCAATTGGATTTTTAAATATTGTAGAAATAGATTTGTTTGTTATACTTACATAAACATTCCACCTTGTAAAGCAGGACAAACTCCATATAGGCTATAAACTATATCACGGTCACATGTGTTCACGTCATCACCGCTAAGCTAAAGGTGGCTAATGTTGGGCTATAAAGGAACTACAGCACGGTCACATGACTTCACGTCATCACCGCTAAGCTAAAGGTGGCTAATGTTGGGCTATAGAGGAACTACAGCACGGTCACATGACTTCACGTCACCACCGCTAAGCTAAAGGTGGCTAATGTTTGGCTATAAAGGAACTACTGCACGGTCACATGACTTCACGTCACCACCGCTAAGCTAAAGGAGGCTAATGTTGGGCTATAAAGGAACTACAGCACGGTCACATGACTTCACGTCACCACCGCTAAGCTAAAGGTGGCTAATGTTGGGCTATAAAGGAATTACAGCACGGTCACATGACTTCACGTCACCACCGCTAAGCTAAAGGTGGCTAATGTTTGGCTATAAAGGAACTACAGCACGGTCACATGACTTCACGTCACCACCGCTAAGCTAAAGGTGGCTAATGTTGGGCTATAAAGGAATTACAGCACGGTCACATGACTTCACGTCACCACCGCTAAGCTAAAGGTGGCTAATGTTTGGCTATAAAGGAACTACAGCACGGTCACATGACTTCACGTCACCACCGCTAAGCTAAAGGTGGCTAATGTTTGGCTATAAAGGAACTACAGCACGGTCACATGACTTCACGTCACCACCGCTAAGCTAAAGGAGGCTAATGTTGGGCTATAAAGGAACTACAGCACGGTCACATGACTTCCGTCACCACCGCTAAGCTAAAGGTGCCTGATGACATTTAGTCGTCTCATTTAGACACTTGTTAGTAACCCCCGTTTTTAAGACACAAAAGCTTAAAATAAATCATCAATGGAGTATTTACTAACGATTTTATTTTGTAGATCAAAACGTGAGCATCTCTTCAGGTTTTGCTAACCACAGACCTTATTTATTTAAACCTCTATACCAGTCAATGTGTAGTTGTTGCGTTTGAGGCAACCCGGTATCACGGCAAGACGTGAACATGTGACGATCTACCATGCTGGGAGACGTGAATATATCACGGTTTCGTCCCTTCAAACGTGACAGTTACACGGTATTGTTAACATGGCCCAAACAGTGGAGAAATACCCGGAAGTGCCTAGCAAATGGTCTACCGCGCCTATTGGTCGGTTTTTATTGTCAAAATTAGATGTTTTTAATTTATTTTTTAATCATCACACTTGATTTCGCCGATTTTCTTGTTGCCCTAGCTGGTCGACACCTCTTTTAGCAGAAACAAAGGCTACATTAATGTATTAAATCGATGTTAATCCATGTGTGTGGAGGTGAGGATGTGGAATTAACGGACGTGACGTTGTGCGATTGCGTTGCCAGGCAACGCAATTTACAAACTCTTCAACTACAACCCTAATTATATTTTAAAACATTTTAGAAGGCCTCACAAAATACTTTAATGTAAATTAAAATGTAAATGTGAAGGGGTGTGTGTAATGTGGTGATTGACATTATTCACCCACGGATCTATGGGTTGGGGGTATTGTTCCGCACGGACATTTTAGTTAAACGGACTTACTGTTGATGTGAAATCCGAAAAAAAATACGTTATACACCATAACGGTGCACAGCTGATATAAAAGGACTTGTCGTTTTTAAAGATATTACTGATTTTCTTTGAATATAAGAATGTAAATACTGAGTTGAGAGAATAGTCAGGGGATTTGGGTGATGGGAGACACATCTATGGATTCAGAATTTCAATAGCTTACTGTTAAATGACGGATATACCTTTCTGTCTGTGATGTTTTACAAATCAGATATTATAAGTAAAACATGTGAAATAATATAGCAATATCCTGTACAATTATGTGAAAACATGAATAAAACTACACATCTTCAGATGTTATACATACACAAGTGTCCTACACTAATAATACAAAGTTATTATGGCTGTGTGCACCGCCTAGTGGTTAAAGCACGTTATTGAATTAGTTGTGTATATGATATGTCAATGATCCTTAGAAAATCTTGAAATCTTGAAAGGGATGTGCAAAATAGCCATTATATACAGTCTTTAATGAACTATTAGTAGAGAATAACGAGTAATGAATATACTTTATAGGGATCTGCAGATAAATGTTTAGTCTTCTCAAGCACCAACTATCAAATATCTCTCCTGATTGTTGGCACTTGACAATCACCTTTCCCTGAATTTTACTCAGGTGTAACTAAAGCCTGATTTAAGGGTTGTTTATATTTCACATCATTAATCAGAATCTGCAAAGTAACTAAAATAAATGTAGTGGAGTAAAAATACCAGGTTAACCTCTGAATTGTAGTGGAGTAGAATTGCTGTTTTGTTTAGTAATGGATATTGAATATGGAATAAAGGTTTTGACAAGACCTGGTGTAACAATAATCAAAAAGGACATTAAAAGAGCTCCAGATGTCAATGATCTAAACAAAACAGCACACCTGAAATGTATATTTAAATACTTTATTAAGGGCAGTGAATTAGTTTTTTCTGTATGTTTTTCAAATCAGTGTTATACAGTAAGTGTCATAGACAGTGTTACATTGCTATTATTATCGTTAAAATATATATAAAACAAAACCACTTATGATCTTTTTTTTTGGGTGGTTTACTAATGACAGTTAATTCTGTTTCTGCTATTGATGGTTTCATTTTTGTGAAAAATAATCAAATAATAAAATTCAATAACGTGCTTTAACCACTAGATGTGCCTTTCTATCAACTGTGCACCGTTATGGTGTAAATACAGCCTATCTACCAATTGGATCAAATATAAAAGTCAGCCGAATTATTATTGATACTGCAAGGAGACGTATTGTGTGAAAAGAAATGTAAGATGTTTAATTGCGGATATATTTATGATCCACGTCACGTTTTCAGTTTTGGCGGCAGTGCTTCCTGTTTGTCCAGAAGTCTTCTCATCAGGGCTCTATAAATACAGAACTACGGCAGATGTGTCATATTTAATGCAGCCGAACCGTGTATTACAATGCCGTTATGTGATGACCTCCAAAGAGAAAAGCAAGCAAACTCGGAATAAAGTATTATTTTATTTTTTTTAAATGTTTTCGGATTTCACATCAACAGGAGTCCGGTTAACTAAAATGTCCGTGCGGAACAATACCCCCAACCCATAGATCCGTGGGTGAATAATGTCAATCACCACATTACACACATTCCTTCACATTTACATTTTAATTTACATTAAAGTATTTCGTGAGGCTGTCTAAAATGTTTTAAAATATAATTAGGGTTGTAGTTGAAGAGTTTGTAAATTGCGTTGCCTGGCAACGCAATCGCACAACGTCACGTCCGTTAATTCCACATCCTCACCTCCACACACATGGATTAACATCGATTTAATACATTAATGTAGCCTTTGTTTCTGCTAACAGAGGTGTCGACCAGCTAGGGCAACAAGAAAATCGGCGAAATCGAGTGTGATGATTAAAAAATAAATTAAAAACATCTAATTTTGACAATAAAAACCGACCAATAGGCGCGGTAGACCATTTGCTAGGCACTTCCGGGTATTTCTCCACTGGTTGGGCCATGATAACAATACCGTGTAACTGTCACGTTTGAAGGGACGAAACCGTGATATATTCACGTCTCCCAGCATGGTAGATCGTCACATGTTCACGTCTTGCCGTGATACCGGGTTGGTTTGAGGACTTGAACCAGCAACCAAGTCTCTACAGACTGAACACCGGCTCACTAAACTACTATTTCTGTCTTCCAGCGAAAATTAACTTGTGTTTTTACAAAATACCCTTTCTGGTGCCATCAGTCACACCAATTGCTCTCATCTGAAATTCAAACAGTTGCTATAAACAATCATGTGTTGCAAAGCAAGGCATGGAAACTAATGGAACCCCCCCCCCCCCCCCGAAATATACATTTTTAATCTCTGGGTTCAGAGGCAACACGACTGATTGTGTTGCCTGCTGGTGGTTTCACGATTGCTCCAGTTTATTTTTCCAAAGATAAGTCCATCTTCAGAAGTTTCAGATTGAAAGATATATCCTGTACTGTCCCCAAAGGGACATTTCTCAACATGTCTCAAATTCAAAGCTTGAGTGTGATTTTAATTACTTTCTTGTACTTTTAGTGTACGTCCCTGTGGGCGCGTATTGCTTCAGGAGTGATTAATAATTCCCTTCTTTTGACTTTTATCAGCAGTTTAAAGTTTTAATTTACACTTTGTTGTGCTTTTAGTGGGAACCAAAGCATGATTGTTTGTTTGTAAGAAACAGAAAGCAATAGCAAACTAAAGAGAAACACAGACATTGAACATTTAGCTTTTGCTGTTAGACAAATTCAATTTAAATGTTATTTCTCACACACAGTCCCACCACTACATGTGCAGGTAAGTCTTTAGATACTGTGCAAGTAGTGCCTTAATTCAATTCAAAATACATGATGCTCTAAAGTGGCCGATTGCCAAGCTCCGTTAATGCTTTAAACGTGAAAAATAAACACTAACAGGATGCTCTACAGCTGCTACAGATAACAAAACCCAAATCATATCTCCTGTTGCGCCAAATGACAAAATGCAATTTATGTTCTTAAGCTGCTAACATTAAGAAAATACAAAATAAAATATATTTAAAACGGAACAAAACTGTCTTTTTTGAGAAAGGGTTGGTTGATGATGTTATCGAGGCTTCTTACACATTTTTTAATAGACAAAATGACATCATCCCAATCCTCACCATGTGGTCCCTGTTTCTCTAAGAATACATTTTAAATTATTACTGTTCACTTATAAAGCATGCCTGTGCCGCAGATCCTTTAGCACCATTAGAAGATAATTGGTTTTGGTTAACGACTAGATTTTAATGTTGGGAATTATTTTCACTTTAAATTATGACGGACAAATTTAATAATCTTTAAAACACGCTGAAAATTCATTTTATTCCAACTTTTAAAAAAAAAATTGTTTTATTGAGTCAGGCACAATGAGTTTACATTTATACAGTCAATATTTTTTTTCCCTTTCCCCCCCCTCCCCTCCCGGTCCTAGCTAGTAAAGTAAATAACTAAATAAATAGATATATAGGTAAAAATAAAGTAATGTAAAAGATAATATTAAAAGAAAATGAATAGGTAAGGAAATAAAGAATAATAACAATAATACATGTTTTTCATACATTTTATTCCAACTTTGACATCGTTAGCGCTGACCTTAGGATGCTCAACGAGTCATATGACGGCTGTATGTAGCACCTCAAGCTAGCAATGGAGAAAGCTTAACCAGAGTAAATCGAACACATCCTAATGCAGACATCGAAATGTCCGAAAAGTACTACGCTCAAAGTTCAAATGATTCCAACTTTCACCTCAATTCATGCAGACGTTTTCAAAAGCATTCAATTCAAATGACACCTGAAGGCAAGCAGGTGAAGGTAGCAACTGATAGAAAACTCTGGACCATACAATGCGATAAGGAATCAAATCTCTTATCATGAAATTACATATAAAAGTCACTTAATAAAAGCTTAAAGGTGACCGGGCTTTTTCCCTCAGGGTGACTCAGCCTTTGAACAACATGCCTGAAAAGAAATATTTCATACACGAACTTCAGAAACTGCTGTTTAAGCCTTTTAAATATAGAGAAACCTGCTTTTATCTGTTTTATATCATATAACAGTGATTATCTTAGGTTTTTTTAATTGAGCGTGGACATTTTCCAGCCTAAATGATTCAATCGATAAATGCAAAAAAGAATCCTTGGTTGCAGCTCTATTGTGTCGCATTCTCTATTTTGTGTAACGTTCTCTTTACCACACACACACACACACACACACACACACACACACACACACACACACACACACACACTAATTGCTGTTGGCCAGTCCTCACAGTGGACATGGTTCCCTTCATCTGTTTCTCTGCTGAGGGTTTAGAGTCTGGCGGATGTCCAGAGAACAGACTGTGTGTTTGTGCTGAAATCCAAAATATCTGCAGAACAGAGGAGAGCTCAACCCCGATGCATGCTGGGTAGCAAAGGTCAAAGGTCAAGTGAAGAGCGTCAAATATTTGGAGTCTCACTTCTCTCTCCTTTTGTCTGATTCCCTTCCCCCGAACTTTCTCCTTTCCTTCTCCTCTCCTTTCCTTTATTCCTTTTGTCCACATGTCCTCCACTGCCTCCTTTCCTTTCACGCTGGTTTCTTTTCCTTCTTGGTCTCATGTAGGGTCTATCTTGTTCAAATATCTCTCCCCTGTTTCCTTTCACTGGTTTCACTTCATTCTCTGTCTCTTGTTGTTTCCATGTACCTTTTGTCTTTGTGGACTTCTGTCACATCCCCTTCCCTCCTTCCTGATTCCTTTCCTTCTCCTCCTCCTATCATCTCATAATTGTCTCTTTCTCCTCCTTAAACCCTTTTATCTCTCCTCTATCTTGTCATTTTAAAAATATGTATTGTTCCCTCTCTCTCCCATGCTCTCCATATTTCCCCTCCTTGTTTTGCTTTGTGTCTCCTTTCCTTTTATTCCCTTCCCTTCTCTGTATCCTCTTCTTTTGTTTCCTTATTTCCTTTCCTCCTCTCATCTCCTCTTTACTCCTTGCCTCCCTATTCCTCCTCTTCTTTCTCCCGATGATTTAAGCAGGACTAAAGTGTGTGTGTGTGTCAGTGTGTGTCAGTAGTATAGCATGTGTGTGTGTGTGTGTGTGTGTGTGTCAGTAGTATAGCGTGTGTGTGTGTGTGTGTGTGTGTGTGTCAGTAGTATAGCATGTGTGTGTCAGTGTGTGTGTCAGTGTGTCAGTGTGTGTCAGTAGTATAGCGTGTGTGTGTGTGTGTGTGTGTCAGTAGTATAGCGTGTGTGTGTCAGTGTGTGTCAGTGTGTGTCAGTAGTATAGTGTGTGTGTGTGTGTGTGTCAGTAGTATAGCGTGTGTGTGTCAGTGTGTGTCAGTAGTATAGTGTGTGTGTGTGTCAGTGTGTGTCAGTAGTATAGTGTGTGTGTGTCAGTGTGTGTCAGTAGTATAGCGTGTGTGTGTCAGTGTGTGTGTGTGTCAGTGTGTGTGTGTGTCAGTGTGTGTGTGTCAGTGTGTGTGTGTCAGTGTGTGTCAGTAGTATAGCGTGTGTGTGTCAGTGTGTGTGTGTGTCAGTGTGTGTCAGTAGTATAGTGTGTGTGTGTCAGTGTGTGTCAGTAGTATAGCGTGTGTGTGTCAGTGTGTGTCAGTAGTATAGCGTGTGTGTGTCAGTGTGTGTGTGTGTCAGTGTGTGTCAGTAGTATAGTGTGTGTGTGTGTGTGTGTGTGTCAGTAGTATAGCGTGTGTGTGTGTGTGTGTGTCAGTAGTATAGCGTGTGTGTGTCAGTGTGTGTCAGTAGTATAGTGTGTGTGTGTGTGTGTGTGTGTCAGTAGTATAGCGTGTGTGTGTGTGTGTGTCAGTGTGTGTGTGTGTCAGTGTGTGTCAGTAGTATAGTGTGTGTGTGTGTGTGTGTGTGTCAGTAGTATAGCGTGTGTGTGTGTGTGTGTCAGTGTGTGTGTGTGTCAGTGTGTGTCAGTAGTATGTGTGTGTGTGTGTGTGTGTCAGTAGTATAGTGTGTGTGTGTCAGTGTGTGTGTTTTACATCAGCTTGCGCTCCATGTTCTATTATTATTATCTTTTCAGTGTGTAGGCGTCCATTAGGCAAACTCATATGCAACAATATGCAGATTCCTCCATTTGCACGGATCATAAACTCCTGCAGGCCTTCTGCTACAACATCATCATCACCGCCACCATCTTCATCATCATCATCACCTCCATCAGCAACAGCAGCTGAACATCGCAGGAAGTACATTTGTGCCCCGATTCACTCGGCGATGTTTCCATTAGTTTTCACCCGCGGGGAGAGAATTAGTGACGGCGTCATGTGATCATTTGGATCCTCCGACAGGAAGCTGTGTGATGTCATCAGCTGCAGCACGCCAACATCACATGGTTCATTTCAATAAAGTCATTAAAAAGCCCTTTCCTTATTATTCTTAATTGGTGTATCATTAGAAGATCCATATTAGAGACAAGCTATTTCTATGAACAATGGAGCTGGAAATGTTTTCTTATTTTGAAGAAGTATTTGATAAAACATATATGTGAACTTCATATATGAAAACTATACCTGCCTGTGTTAACCTGTTAAGCACCAAGCCTGTTTTCATGTTTCAGGCTCGAAAATGACATGCCCAAAACAAATGACTACAACTTAACTTCTAAAAGGGTTATATGAATAATTTCTTTTATCAAAGCAAGGTTACATCTGTGAGTTGGATGTAGAAGTGTCAGAATCAATATAAATGTTTTTTATTTTAAAGAAAATTCAGATTTTACATAGTAAAAAACTGTAAATTATAGTGTCCGTCCAAAGATTATTTTTTACAGATAGTGAAAACTACCCTTGGATGATGGGTTAGTAGACTAAAAGCTTTAGGAATCCAAAGTACAACATATAATAAGTACCCTGTATCAAGATTGATGCAAAACAAGTGACATTTGACCTTTTTAGAGAGGTTTAGCAAAAAGAAACCACTTCTGGGGTCATTTGGGTGGATTTTCCATATCTCTGGCCCCCCTTGCTCGATTTTGATGGTTGACACCTCTTTCTGACCGTTAGAGCCAATAGAATCAAAGGGGGAGTCCCCCACACACACTCGTTGTGAAGAGAAAAGGTGGGGGCTTCGCGCATGTAATTTTGCATCAGAGTGAACCTATCTCTAGCTTTGACATCTGGAAACGGAAAAGCAGTTTTATTGCTTATGTATTATCAGAAATCATTTCAAAGGGACACAGACACATTAGATTAACCTATGGATTAACTGCAGCAGCGTTTTTATCGTTTTAATGCCATTGAAGACCAGTTTTGAGAGACTACAGAGCCAAGGTAAAAATGTTAGCATTTTTTGCTACCTAGCGTCACCTGTTTTGATGTCCGTTTTTTCTTATAATGTCGCAAATACGTATAATTCAGTGGTAATGTCGGTGTCAATAGATTCTGTGTCACCTCACGATGTGAATCGATGTGTTTGATGTGGTGAAAAGATAAAAAATAAGGTTTTGTGAGTGATTTTCGGTGCAGTAAGGTGTTAGCATTTTTCGCTCGTTGCTAATTCAGAGGCTCATTGTTAGCATTGTGGGTTTTCTTTTGAAAAAAAAAAAAAATGATCAGTTAGATGAGTTTCTTCCCGTTACATGGATATAAAACATTCATAGTTTATTAAATGAACATGCCCTCAGACACTGTTTCCTGCAAGATGTTGCGGCAGTGCCCCGGTACCGGGGTCTCTCGGGCTTAACAGGTTAAACCCAAATTGAACAGCTTCATAGATGTTGGAAGTAGCTTCAGAGTTGTTGTAAATGAACTTGAACGTGCCAAGTACTTTAATTACTGCGTTGACACTCTGAATTTGAGTTGTTTCAGCTTCAAATAAATTATTTTTCTATGCAACTCTTGATAAGACTTTACTTGTTTTCAGTAAACAGTGTAATTTAGCAGACAACAGGCTGTTGTTGGATCTCTAACAACTCAGTGATGTTGGCTCAAATGTTTGGATGCATGTAGGCCGGTTGGTTGATTTCAAGTGGCTTCGTGTTCTCTTCTGCCGGCTGTGGGTGGACGACAGCTCCGATAATTAATGCAGCCATCAACACTAAGAACAAGTGTGTGAAATGATTATTCAAATCTCAAAAATGTGCAGTCTGGTGAAGGGGATAATGTTTTCCTCAAATTAGTACTTAATAATTTGTGTCCTCACAGTACAAATCATTGAATACATTTCACATTTTTTATTTGAAGAATTAGTTTGTGTTTATGGGACTATGCTGAATGAAACACAGAGCTCATAATTGCAGCACTTGTTGTCAGATAAAACAAAGTAGGCTGTTATTTATCAGGTTTTTTTTTTTCTTCCTCTTCCAGGTAGGTGTAACCTTTGCTCGTAAACAACATACAAATGCATTTGTTGGAACATACAATAAAGCCTGAAATGGATATAGTGTTTTCTAACAGGTGGGCGGGAATTTTGCCCTTTTTGCAAAAATATGTACATTGTGCTTTAAAGTCAAAAAGCACATTGAGTTGTCTGTCTCTCTCTCTGTGTGTGTGTGTGTGTGTGTGTGTGTGTGTGTGTGTGTGTGTGTGTGTGTGTGTGTGTGTGTGTGTGTGCGTGCGTGCGTGCGTGCGTGCGTGCGTGCGTGCGTGCGTGCGTGCGTGCGTGCGTGCGTGCGTGCGTGCGTGCGTGCGTGCGTGCGTGTGTGTTTGTCCTCAGTGTTTGCTTAGCCGGTTCATTCCAGTTGCTCCACGTGAGCGTAACATATACGAATGATAACTAAATAATTGCTTTTATTACAGATAGTGACACATTTGGACAGATTTCTAGGTTAAATATTTGGAATAATGCAAAAATATGTCCAGTTTTGAGTTGAAATTAGCATTAACATAACAGCTTTCCAAAAAAATAAACCCCCATATTAACATACTTTGTCCTCCCACTCACTCTTTGTTGTTTGGCACAGGCTTGATTTTATGATCTCATCCCCAACACATTTTCCAGTATTTCATCAGAAGCATGCATCATTCTTTCCCAGTGATGCTTGTTTCCCCTCCAGCAGCAGCATCATCTGGAGAGCCCGTGGTGGTCCTTTATCCCACCCACAGTCAACAGATCTTCATCGATTTCCACAAAGCAGATTCCTCTTTGCTGAACACTTCCCTCCTTGTGACCCTGACAGCTGAGGCCCGTCGCCCGTGGCCATCGACGGACTCTCAGAGCAGACAATGACTCGCCTCAAAGCAGCGGCAGATGTCCAAATGATTGCTGCAGACGCTTTCTTTCATTAGACATCCGACAGACACTTGATTGGATGAGAAATATATAAAATATGAAGAGGACTGCTCTTTCTGGAAGTTCAACTGGCCGTTTTGCACAATACGGCTATTGTTAAAGAGAGAATCAAACAAGAGCTACCAAACATCGTTGACAATATCTGGTGTTGTTGACAATATCTGTTTGTTTTACTCCACATATTTTATATTTTATTCCATTCTATTTCAATGTAAATACTGCTTTATTTTATTTGTTCTTATTTTTTTTAATGTTATTTTAGTGTTCTTAAAATAGTTCGCTATCCATGTTTTAACATTTTTGTTTTACTTTTATGTATGCACCACGACATCAAGTCAAATTCCTCGTACGTGTCAACCTACCAGGTATTAAACCTGTTTCTGATTCCGATTCTGATTCATCAAGCCGAACGTTAGCTGACTTCCTCAATTAATACTGAGGGGAACATAAATGCTAGTAAAAAGTCTAAAAACACATCATAACGTCATAATGCCGAACGTTAGCCACCTTTAGCTTAGCAGTGGTGACGTGAAGTCATGTGACCGTGCTGTAGTTCCTTTATAGCCCAACATTAGCCACCTTTAGCTTAGCGGTGGTGACGTGAAGTCATGTGACCGTGCTGTAGTTCCTTTATAGCCCAACATTAGCCACCTTTAGCTTAGCGGTGGTGACGTGAAGTCATGTGACCGTGCTGTAGTTCCTTTATAGCCCAACATTAGCCTCCTTTAGCTTAGCGGTGGTGACGTGAAGTCATGTGACCGTGCTGTAGTTCCTTTATAGCCCAACATTAGCCTCCTTTAGCTTAGCGGTGGTGACGTGAAGTCATGTGACCGTGCTGTAGTTCCTTTATAGCCCAACATTAGCCGCCTTTAGCTTAGCGGTGGTGACGTGAAGTCATATGACCGTGCTGTAGTTCCTTTATAGCCCAACATTAGCCTCCTTTAGCTTAGCGGTGGTGACGTGAAGTCATGTGACCGTGCTGTAGTTCCTTCATAGCCTAAAGTTGGCTTTTTGCTTTAAAAGTCACACAGTATTGTTCATTTGTGGAGATTATCCTGCTGAACAAACTGTGTAACTATCAAAAATGATAAACTATAGTTTTTGCCACAAAACTTATTTTCTGGAAAAACCAAAATCCAATGGATCCCTCAACATAGGCTACCCAAAGTTATTAAAATGAATACTGAGTGGAACATTAATGCTGGTAGAAAAGTCTAAAAACACATTTAAATGTCTGTTAAATGTCTTTCATTAGACAGTTGACGGCTTGATTGGAGGAGATATATTTGAAATATGAAGAGGACTGCTCTTTGTTGAAGTTCAAGTGGCAGTTTTGCACACTACGGGCTATTGTAGAGGAGAGTATTTTGTATCAAACAGGAACTGTGCTATCGAAGAAAGAGCAAGAGGCTTTCATGTGGCCATCAGGGACCTTGAGATTAAACTGCTGCTCGGAGCTGCCGGGGAAATGATTTGTACTTTTAGCAGAAATATATTCATGGGTCCAGCTTTTGCATAAATACCGTTAATATCAATACATTGAAATACAGCTTCTGATATAGCTCTGCTGGAATGAAAAAAAACAAGCCTGATTTTCCTGAATTGAAAGTCTCTGATCATTATTGTGTTGATATTCATGGTCACTGTACCACTTAAAAAGCTTCTGTATCGCCCGGAGTGTGGTGTCAAAACATACATGCGAGCTAATCATAAAATAAGTATTCATATTGTCCATGTTATTAAAGGGAATCAGTCTTTTTGAGTCCCTGCTCCACACCACAGATTAAAGTTATCTGTTCTGAAATATCATGCAAATAGAGAAGAGAAAGCTGATCTTACTTGTTGGTATAAAAATGATGATGCATTATTCACATCTGAAAATCCCCAAGGGAATGTTTAAAACATCTTTTCCTCACTTGAATTTATAATTCATGTCTGAAATGACTGATTTCTGCAGTCCCTGTAGCATTCAACTTGAGAGACGTAGCTATTGCAAAGCATTCAAACATCTTTCTTTATTGTTTCAGTCTACTTCTGAAAGTCTTATAATGCATTTACACCAAACTCATATCAAACTGTTGACGGGGCAAACATACAACGTCAATGCAAAGATGGAAATTCATGCAGGACGCAAATAAAGTATGTAAATTATGAATGTAATTGTGTAACAAACAAGCCTTTGAGCACTGGGATTCTCCTTCTGTCGGTTATTGAACAAAGATTGCATTGAACAAGTTGGCAACACGAGCTCAACAGAACCAGAAATCGATGTGTATAAATGTATCTGTATAAACCACACACAGTGAATGTTATAATCAGTGATGTCGATGCTGCATTTATGTCCAATGACGTATCTGAGACTTCTACAACATGTACTGCCTCAGAGGGTCGGTTAGTAACACTGCCTCCTGTAAGGAATAAGATCAATATGTATATGGCGTAGCGTAAAATTAATAACACTGTTTTATTCTGTAAGTGGATGTTCACGACATTGTCGACACACTCGACTTCCTGTTTGTTCAGACGGTTTTGGTAGCATTAGCATGTAGCTAATGGTATGTTTTGTACGGTAATTTAAGGAGAAATGACACGTGATGTTGCACACTAAACACACTGTCTTTAACCCTCACTTATTGACACTGCAATACTATTATTAGGGAATGTTTAACTGACCAACAGATTCAAAAGATTGTAAAACTAACATCAGAAAACTACAAGGCGTGCCTTGGACCCGCCCCCGTCGACTCTAAGCCAATGGGAGAAGACTTCAGATGATAAATATGTGACACAAGCAGACAGTCGGTCTCTGTCTCATCCCATGCGGTGGACGGAAGAGCAGCAGCTGTTCGCCATTTTGCAATTTCATTGTATCATCGTATCATTGTTTAATTAAATGCTGTTCACTTCCTGGACTCTTTTCAGCTAATCCTGGGCTCAGGGCTAACATACCCTACACTCCTCTCCTAAGTAAAAGGGCAATATATACTCAAATAAATATCTAAAGAACGAGAAATTGCCCCTGAAGCTAATACTTGTTTAATTTCTGGATATCTCAACAAAGAGACTGGAAAACGGAGCTTATGTTTTTGAGTTTTAATTGCAAGAAAAAACACAATCATCCATTACAAGTCTCTCTGTATATTCATAGATTTTTGCTATTTGCATTTGTATTCATCACATTTTCCAAGTGTTATCCTGTTCCTGCAGTCCAGGCATGGTTCCAACATACACAATGGTTTGTTTGATGAAGTAAAGTTCATAGAAAGGATACTAAATGCAGACTTAGACATCTCTGTTTACTTAGTATTATTCAATATAAGATGTATTCATGTATTTTCATATACTATAATAGTGAGCATTTAAGACTAAATGCACACCCAGTAAAAACAGAGCGTTCATGTAGTCCAGAAAGAGAGGAAGAGGGAAAATGGAAGAATACGCAACAGGTCATTTGTGAATCATATTATCATTATATAACTATATTCTGATTATAATCGGAGACAGTGTGTAATTTGAAAGGGTCATTTTGAGACCTTGTGAAATAACTGTTTAGGGAAAAGTGCTGTTAATGCTGGCATAGTAAAGATTCATGGTGTTACTGTAGATATGACAATACATTTGGTAAAGATAGCAATGCTGAGGGGCTTTTAAAGATGTGGGAATATTTAGAGTTGTGGTTTTGGGCTGGTTGGCACACAGAGCCTGCCGAAAATGGTGTCCTTTGTAAGAGCAAAAGGAAGGGCAGGAACGATGTCACAGTATTGAAAACGGAAGTACATAATTCAAATGAATTGTAAAAGTTTGTGTTTCAAACTGTACAGCAGCAATTAAATGCCCAATATTGCCCGGAAAATTTAAAATAATGAGTAGCTGTCTTACAATGTATGTTAAAGTCATAGAAAATATCCTTGATGAGCTAAAAACCAGCAGACTGTCCTGTTTTAGGAGGCAGGGTGGAGACAGCTACAACAGTCTCATAAAAACACGTGTCGGCTCTAAGAAACATACTCAGCATCTACGGATTAAACCGAAGTGATTGCAGACCCACTGAGGTTATTTGAACCTTTATTACTTTTCCCCGTGTGAGTCTCTTGTCAGAGCTGGTTAGCTTCCACCCCCACCTACATCGTTGCTGGAGGATTTGAATAATTCATGCTATCTACGTTATTTATGTATTCGCTTATTCATGAAGGCACAAATCTGTATGTGCCGTGTCGCTGCTGGAGAGGTAAATGAAGGCATCCGCTGAGTCCGTGGCGGCCGAGGAGAAGCTTTTTTTTTTATTGTAATGGTGTCATGAAATTGGATTTTGTTCTAGTCGTCATTTCACAAAGAGAGCATGACCGATGCTTGTTGTTCGGAGGCCTGGCGGACAGAGGAAGGCTTGTTCTGCCTTTTGTCTTCCTCGCTGACTGACTGAATGTCACTCTCACTTCGTCACTTATAAAAAAAGAAAAGTCCGGAAAGCCAGAAGAGCCTCGGGCCAGGACTTCCCTCTCCGCCACCATCACTAATCTCATTTAGTGCCTGGTCCTCTGACAGCGGGACAGAGAGTAATCTGGAGAAGAAAAATGTAGGGAGTGGAGGAGTCACGGGAGAAAGAAGACGGGGATAGCTGGGAGATAACGGGTAAAGTCAGGAAACAGATAGCAGCGGCTCAGATAACAAACACGAGCTGATCAGATGCTGCCCTGTTAGCACTGATGCACTGATGTGAAGGCGCTAACATGACAGAGAAAATCCCCCGATACAACCGCTGAAATCCACTTTCCAACTCCGTAATCCTCCCACTGTTCAACACGACCCATGCTCTTTGCTTTGGACGGGATCTGGAAAAAGATTGAACCAGTTTTCACACCCTTTCAACTGATTTATTCTGAGCAATTCATTTTTTAATACTTTGCAAGTATTTTATTTTTTCTAAACCTCTCTAAAAAGGTCAAATGTCACTTGTTTTGCAACAATCTTGATACAGGGTACTTATTATTTGTTATAGTTTGGATTCCTAAAGCTTTTAGTCTACTATCCCAGCATTAAAGGGTGGTTTTCACTATAAGTAATGTTTTCTTTTGGACGGACACTATAATATACATTTCTTTACTATGTTCAATCTGAATTTACTTTATTGATTCTGACTTTTCTACATCCAACCCACAGGTTTATCATTACTTTGAGAAAAAAAGATTATTAATTTACCCCTTTTAGAAGTGTAGATATAGTCATTTGTTCTGGGAATGTCATTTTCGAGCCTGAAACCTGAAAAACAGGCTCAGGGCTCAACAGGTTAACCAAATATCTCTCAGAGGGGCGATGTTTTGTCTTGTGTAACCATTAGCCAATCACCAACCAAGGTAACCCCCCCCCCCCCACCACCACCTTATCACCTGAATCTCCTCCTAGAGCACCATTGAGTTCTTTGTAACCAAATGTCTCTCAGAGGGGCGTGGGGAGGGGCTCCTTATTTTCATCTAAAGGAACAGACAGAGAATCAGCACTTTGGAAACAGGGCTGAAACAGAGGGGATTATGGGTAATGCTGCAATGATCTGTTTGGTGTTTGGAGCCAAACACTTCAGAAACATGTTTTCTATATATCTGAGACCTGTAATATATTGATGAAAAACAGTATAACAGGGGACCTTTAAGTTAGCTTACTCTTTATTATTGCGTGCCTTTTTAAACATGCTATGCTACTTTTGCTGTAGCACTGTACAATTCCCCGCTGCAGAACCAATAAAGGAATTCTGATTCTGAATTTGGTAGACATTGTGAAGAAATTCTTGAAACTAAGAACCGGAACCCAAGGAAAACACAGCAGAGCTTTGAACTGACAGACAGACACTGATTTATTGGAGGTTTTGGCCAAAGAAGACATTTTCTGAGACACCATTGTGACACATCGTCCCTCAAACAGAAAGCCACAAGACATAATCAGTTACGTTTTCTTGCAGAGAAGCAGGCTCCAGAAGGCCAGGGTATGTCATTATATTCAGTCCTATCAGTATCTTAAGCAGAGACTGTCGACAACCTTGCTCTATGCATTTTCAGAAGTAAGAAAGGGGTGAACAGAAAAATAGGCGCCGGCTTATCTCCATTCACTTCACTTCAAGGCCAAATGTCTGCTGGCGGAGAAGAAGGAGATTTAATATATTCTCTATCAGACATGTTCATATAATAAAACACATTTAACATCACTGTGTCTTCAGTGTATTTATTTATTTGGTTTGTTATTTTATATTCTCTTGAATATCACTAACCTCTGTTATGTATTTATCTGTTTATTTGTTTTATTTATGTTTCAGTTTTTTTTCAATAACAAATGTATTTCTTTAAAGGGGACCTATCATGCAAAATGCACTTTTTGATGTCTTTCATACATAAACATGTGTCCCCGGTGCGTCGGGGAACTCACGCAGCGTCAGAAAATAAACCCCTCTCTCTTTTCCTCCGTACCCAAATCTTTTAAAAGCGGGGGTACAACTAGCGGATACAGATTTGCTGCCGATATGACGTCAAATTGGCGGTGGACCCACAGAAAGTTGCTATCAGAAACAATGCCTGACGTGTTTCGGACGTAATCTCGTCTTTGTTTACATTAGCAAGCCTCGCTAACACTCAGAGCTAACCTGTACTGGAGAGCACATGTGTTTAAAAAGCAGGAAATAACAAAAGGAACTCACCTTGTGATAAACCTGCAAGAGAAAAAACATTTGAGCTCCATACTGTTTCAGGAATAATCCTTGATGTGGTTTAGAACAGGATGGCGTTTTATCACAACAGAATTTAACTTTTTAAGCAAAAAACTTCACAGACATGTTTTGTATAGGTATGGCCATACAATATATTTTTTAATATAGCATAATAGGTCCACTTTAAGAACAAAAAGAAAAGAAAAATATATGTATATATGTTAGTAATTTAGATTTTGGGAGAAGGGGTGGGATTAAATGAGTGTAAACTTCTTCCCCTTTTCAGATGTAATTAAGTAGATCATTTGTTTATACATAATTTAGAATCAGTACTATATTTGTATAACAATTTTACACTGATTCATTTTGTATTGTATAATAATTCTCATGTTACATTTTTGTATTATTGTTTTACACATTTGAAATAAATCAAAGTGTGGTTTCAGTCATAGTCATTATATAAAAGGTGTTGTACAAATAAAGTTTGATTAATTGATTCATAGTGTATAGGGGGGCGTGTGGCGTAGTGGGTTGTCCGTAGGTGTTCAGATCAGGGGGTCACAGGTTCAAACCCCACTGCAGTCAGCATGTCGTTGTGTCCCTGAGACACTTCACCCCAAATCGCTCCTGTGGAGATTGTCCACAGTATTGAGTATGTAAGTCGCTTTGGATAAAAGCGTCTAACAAGTAACATGTAATGTAATGTTACACGCAAACGCAAACGCATACGAAACGCAAACGAACCGAATACGATATCAAAATAGTCTTCCGTTCACACGAGACCGCTCGGGAGCGCTGGAGACGCTGTAGTACATATGCCGGGCCTGTAAGTGGCGCTGTACTTTCGCAACAAAATACACCAAAAGCAGCGAAGAAGACCCCCGAGCATGGTTGCCATGGTTGCCTGGTTGCCCTTCTGTTTATTCTCCGCGGTGGATTTAGCAACATGTAGTACATGTAGTTCTCCATGTCCACTTGTTGCTGATGATGGTTGTGGTAGAGGAGCTGTAGCAGTAGCCAGTAGCTACTGACCATGCTACAGCAGTGAGCAGCAGAGGTGGGGAGAGGCGGGGCTATGGCTTCATCGTTATCAGGAAATTATCGTATAGGGCGTACACACGGAGCCGTTTGACCCCCCAGAGCGTTCCGTTTGCAGATCTATCCACCTGGGCACCCGTTATCGTTTGCGGGGTCCGTTTCCGCGTTTCCGTTACGGCCTCGGGTGAAAGAACAGGCTTGTGAAGCTGACAATTGAGCGGCCCGACCAAGTAAGGAGGCAAAGGCAGAACGTACTGATACAACCAGGTGTGGGAATGTATTCATCGTTGGTACATGATAAACAACATCAATTTCCCCATATGACTGTTTCCAGCACTATCCCTTTCTCTCAATGAGCCTAACATGCCACCCTTTATAGGCCCAACAATTGGACTGTACCATCAAAAGGGGTGGTATGTGCACAGATGGTTAGCTCAGATAATGAAAACCAGTTAAAGAAAAATAAACATTACTTGGAAATAACAAACAAACATTAATTAAAGTATACTTAATTAATGTATGAAAGGAAAAATATTATAAACCAACAACATCAATGTACACGATATAAAACCACCCGTGCCTCCATCCTGCTCAATAAGCACATAAGTGGTTTCATCTCTAGAGGCCAATTGCAGCACATTTTGATTAATCTGCTGAAAAAATAAATGGTTTGTGAAGTCATAATGTGGATGTTCACTTTTACTACATTTAAAGCTTAATTAAATATTTATCATGATGATAAAATTACTAAACACAAAGAGACATTAACTGCTTTTTGGTCTTGATTCAAGGCCTCTGGTCGTGGAACAGCTGGGCAGACAGATGTTTTTCGGGGACTCTGGTCAGGTGAAATGTACTTACTGAGCTGGAAGCCAAATACAATGAGTACAGCGTCTGAGATGATGAAGGAGATTTCCTGAAGTCCACACAGCTCAGTCCTCTTTAGCAATGATTGGTTGGGTTTAGCACAAAGAGGAACTGAGTCTGCTGTTTGCACTTAATTATCCTTTAAGTGACTCAGGATGAAGCTGTTAGCCAAATACTTACGAAACGATGGAAGCTTTTCCATTTAGGCTGAAATATTCCAATATTCACTTTGTGGTTTTAAGGTTTAGCGATCACAGCGGAGCGCCGGAGTCTCTTTCCCCGGAGATGGAGTCTGATTCGCAGCCTTCTTAATATTTCCAGGCTCCTGTAAAGCGAGGAGCGCTGCAGGGAAATCTAACGGTGTGACTGATGGAATTAACCACGGGGAATCTCAACGGAAAACACTGGGCTAAATGACGCCTCAGTCATC
The DNA here is from genome assembly GCF_902827165.1 of Trematomus bernacchii. Taxonomy (NCBI): domain Eukaryota; kingdom Metazoa; phylum Chordata; class Actinopteri; order Perciformes; family Nototheniidae; genus Trematomus; species Trematomus bernacchii. Next base: position 724,520 of record NW_022987879.1, read on the forward strand.
AGTGACAGACGATGATTATTCTGAGGGCGGAGGGGAGTCCGACAGCACGGAGAGCGAGAAGATGCTGCAACAACAAACACTGCAGGAGGATCTCTTCTAACAAGTTATTTAGGCGCACAGATGAGAAAATTGCTGCTTAAAACTAGAGAACAATTCAACCAACGTGAGGCCGATGAGCTACAGTAGTAGTTTGGCTTCACATTTCAAGATTTCAACGCTTTTATTGTCATTCGTACATAGCTAAAGTGAAGTTATGTCGATGAAAATCTTAGGTGACATGCTCCTCCAACAGTGTAACACAATACAACAGATGAAATAGATCAAATAGTGCAAGTAAATACAATAAAATAGAATATAAATAGTGCCAAGCAACTTGTGTAGGGCCCAAAGTAATGTAGGGTCGAATAATGGACACTGAAATCTTAATGGAAATTAAACTGTGTTATTCTGTATAAGCACTTTAGTATTTTGTTGTATTTGACTTAACCTGTCACTGTTTGACATACGTTTATGTGCAATAGTTACTATAGTAGATTAAGTTGAGGTTAGAATGAGTAAAGCTTCAGAGCACTAGGGGTTCCTATAGATGAGATGCTTCATTCATTAGAACTAACCCAAAAGTATGCAGCTGTTTTGCAGTGATATGCTTGCGTTTCTGTATTTTCAAAAGAGCAAAAGTTGTGAAAAGATGTATAAAAAGAGTGTCACCAATTTCAAACGAAAGGGAACGTTACGCTTCGGTCTTAAAGCCAATATTTTCAAGACTTTCGCCAAGTTTACATAAAATGTGGACTGATATGAGGTATTCTGTACATGCTTGGAGGCCTTCATCAGAGCATCAAGAAGAATGGACTACGTGTTGCTACAGAGATATGTATGTGTGTGTGTGTGCGTGTGTGTGTGTGTGTGTGTGTGTGTTGTGTGTGTGTGTGTGTGTGTGTGTGTGGTGTGTGGTGTGTGTGTGTGTGTGTGTGTGTGTGTGTGTGTCTGTGTGTGTGTGTGTGTGTGTGTGTGTGTGTGTGTGTGTGTGTCTGTATGTCTGTGTGTGTGTCTGTGTCTGTCTGTCTGTCTGTGTGTGTCTGTGTGTGTGTGTGTGTGTGTGTCTGTATGTCTGTGTGTGTGTCTGTGTCTGTCTGTGTGTGTGTGTGTGTGTGTGTGTCTGTGTGTCTCTGTGTGTGTGTGTGTGTGTATGTGTGTGTATGTGTGTGTCTGTCTGTCTGTCTGTGTGTGTGTGTGTGTGTGTGTGTGTCTGTCTGTCTGTGTGTGTGTGTCTGTGTCTGTGTGTCTCTGTGTGTGTGTGTGCGTGTGCGTGTGCGTGTGTGTGTGTGTGTGTGTGTGTGTGTGTGTGTCTGTCTGTCTGTGTGTGTGTGTGTGTGTGTGTGTGGTAGCATGTTTACAGTATCCTTCCCATATCACACAGCCCATGAATAAATGAACACGTGCAGTTGTGGCAGGCTCCTGATCTTCTCTGAGACATCGTGGGACTGGTCGTTTTGTTTTTTCCAGTCGTAACGTCTCGACTTCTCGGTATCTGAGCGGTTGGCCCGGCGGCGTCTTCATCTCCGTGGCGACCGAGCTGCCGACAGCTGACCTGAATCTTTGATGGCACCCCGAGGCCCGAAAGCAGAGCCAATAATGGAGAGAAGGCCATGAAAAAAACATTGGGCTCAAACCGGCGTTGCGGGCGATTCGTCCATATGTATGAATGTGTTTATGACACTGCTGAATTATTGGGTGTGTTGTTTTCTTTCCCTGAAAAGTGAATTTATACGTGTTGGTGTGCTCCAGTGCATCTGGTTGTTATATGAAAATCTGAGCAGCCTGAAGGCAGCACGGGCGGTGCGTTTACCGACACAAGCATTTTCTTTTTTTACATAAAGAAAACAAAGCAATTCAAAACAATTTTTAGGAGAAATCATGCGGGCGTTCGGCCGTTTGGTTGCACAAACATCAGCTAGCGAAGAATGATTTGTTTTCCACTTCAGCTCCACATTAAGTGTGTTTTATACTTGGCAATTACAATCATGATTACAAGGGAGTCACACAAATAATCAAATATTAAACACACCTTACTGCCAATCACTCTCACCACCCAGGCTTTCTTTGATTTCATTGTGTTAAGGAGTCTAACAGAACAACAACTCAAGAGTACCAGTGCTACATGGGAGGTAATTATGTGGAAATATACAAAACCCTGTAACAGTTGTTTTAATGGTGTCGAAGTGACCAGAGATTATGGTTACCTTTTTGTTGTACTTAAAGGCGTCATATAATGCTCATTTTCAGGTGTATATCAGTATGTAGTGTCTCTACTTTAAAGAGTCCTCTCCTGCTGATGTTCAGGTGTATATCAGTATGTAGTGTCTCTACTTTAAAGAGTCCTCTCCTGCTGATGTTCAGGTGTATATCAGTATGTAGTGTCTCTACTTTAAAGAGTCCTCTCCTGCTGATGTTCAGGTGTATATCAGTATGTAGTGTCTCTACTTTAAAGAGTCCTCTCCTGCTGATGTTCAGGTGTATATCAGTATGTAGTGTCTCTACTTTAAAGAGTCCTCTCCTGCTGATGTTCAGGTGTATATCAGTATGTAGTGTCTCTACTTTAAAGAGTCCTCTCCTGCTGATGTTCAGGTGTATATCAGTATGTTGTGTCTCTACTTTAAAGAGTCCTCTCCTGCTGATGTTCAGGTGTATATCAGTATGTAGTGTCTCTACTTTAAAGAGTCCTCTCCTGCTGATGTTCAGGTGTATATCAGTATGTAGTGTCTCTCCATGTCTCCATGCTTTAATGTTCAAAAAGCTCTTTATTGTTCTCATACTGTCTGTGCTGCAGCACCTCTTTTCACCCTCTGTCTGAAACCAGACCCCAGTCTGCTCTGATTGGTTAGCTGGCCGGCTCTGTTGTGATTGGTCAACCAGCTTAGAGATGTCCCGCCCCTTAGCCTATCACGTACAATGTGTTGGAGCGCTAGCCAATAGAAGCGCCACTGTTACATAGTGATGTCACTTTGTTCATGAAGTAAAAAAATGAGTCTAATGAAGGTGTTTCAGGCAGTTTGAGGGAGAGAGCGGGAGAGAAAATTCAGGATTTTTGCCTTTGCAGACCATTTACATGCACTAAAAGCTATATTATATTATGTGCGCAGCTCCACTTGCTTGGAACAATCTTCAGCAAGAATTGAAACTGAGCAATCTCATTCCTCTGCATGTTTTTAAAGCTAGGCTAAATGAAATGCTCGTTGATACTATGGGTACTTGTAAATGTCTATAACTATGTAAATGTATCCTGTAAATATAATGTATGATGTCAATGGGACCAATCTGGTTAAATAAAGGTTTGAAATGAAAAATGAAAATATAACAAACTACAGGAAAGGAAAAACCCCAAATAAACATAATAAGGCCTCTTTAATTGAGTTCAGGTTCATCTCCAAGCAGTTTACGATATAATATACCATATATATAAGAGGCAATCTCATTATCACAGTTTGGCAATATTGTGATTTTTACATGAATTCCATTGAAACGTTGAATTGAAAATATTTTGCCAACATCCCCCATTTTTTGTTTTATTTTCTAACTTAAATCTCTTTAAAAAGTCTTCTTCTTATTTTCCTAGGGATTTACATGTTGACGAGGCATCATCACTACCAGACACAATATTGTCCTTTTTACATTCATTCCATTAAAGCAGGGGTGGGGAACCTTTTTCTTCTCAAGGGCCATTTCAATTTGTTCAACATCCTCCGAGGGCCGTACAAATTATTGACCTAAAATCACAGCCCATTCATTTGGCCTTTCTTTCATGCTGTGCAAAGAAAAAGCAACCTCTTAATCCAGATATCTTACCATGACTCGCGTTTGCATGCACGTGCACGGTTGTGGCATGACCACCAAAACAGAAAGATATGGACACAAGATGTGTGCAAATGTATTTAGTTTCCTATCCATGTGAACATGATTTAAGTGGGGGGGGGGTCCGGGGGTCATGCTCCCCCGGGAAGATTTTTCTTTAAATGTTGAAGTTAAAAGCATCAATCTGGTCAGGCCCGGTTCCAGAACAAAATGACTCAGGGTGCACCTGAGATTAGTCATATAGTATTTTATACCTGTTTACTTTATTCTCTTATTTTTGTATAACTATAATGATCATATAAAGATGTGCCTTTGCCTCACTGGTTGGAGAAAAAGCTTCTTATAATCGTTAGCATAGCTAGCTAACCAGATGCTAATAACAACTAAGTGATTGACTGTCTGATCAGTATGACAGATGAACAGATCTCTGGGCTTTCAGCTAGAGACACAGCCACGGCGGCATGTGTACGGCTCCTTATGGGTACTGACATTTGTGAAGTCCCGGAGCGGCGTTCTGGTGCTCTCCGTCAGAACTGCACCCCTGTCAGACGAGACATATACCACGTGATGACACGTTAGGCTCGTGTTGTGTTCAAGGACTCTGACCTTGGCCAGGAAAAACACTCGCTTGTTTAATATTTTTGCGGTCTAGATTTCTTTACCTCGAGGGCCGTATCAAATGGTCTCGCGGGCCGTATACGGCCCGGAGGCCGGAGGTTCCCCACCCCTGCATTAAAGCATATTGAATTGAAAAGCTTTTTGCCAACATCCCCCAGTTTTAGTTTTATTTTCTAACTTAAATCTCCTATTTTCCCAGGGATTTACATGTTGACGCTCACCGAGGGATCATCACTACGAGACAGACACACACGCTGTTTTAATGAAAATAGAAATGATATCTGCTTTAAGTTACTACAGTGAGAGATTTGCATTCTCCCGCCTCGGTCCTCCCACATCCTCTGAATGTTTTACTCCTAACATGACATTTGATCTACGCTTTCATAAGACGCTCGCAGAGGAAATTAATCAAAGTGCTGTAGAGGACGGAGCTGTTTGTAGTAAAGGTGAACAAAGTTTCATATCTCTATCAAGTAAACTAAACATTATTCAAAGTGAAGTAATGCATTATGAATGTAAGCTTGTACAGCATGGCTATTTCCTGGATTTATGTAAATGTACAAATAAAAGGTTGGTTTTTAAAGAACATCTGTTATGAGTGGTCAGAAAATCAACGCACTTCCACATTTATTGTTCGTTTATTTCAATCAAAACTTTAAATATATATATTCTTAGCCATACGGTGTATAATGCCTATCATGGGTAGCTTGTATCATGTGTTTGAAATAGTTTGCACTCATATTGAACACCTGTATAAATGTAAAGGCCAAAAACCACGCCTACAGGTCACTCTTAGTCCAATAATGGATCATCAGGATAATAACAACGTCAATCAAAAGGGATATTGTCCGCATTGTTCAATGTAATATTTAATGTAAAGCACTTTGATTATTGGAAAAGCGCTTAAATAAATACCATGAATTATTATTAAAACAATAATAAACATCAACACTTCAAAACAAGATCAGCGGAATAAAATGACCTTACAAAAAATGCATGATATTTCCTTAT
>NW_022987879.1:735000-756858 GCF_902827165.1 Trematomus bernacchii
AAACTTGACTCCTGTTCACGGACACATACATTATCACTGTCTTTTTTTAAAGGCTGATTCAAAGACTGCAAAAGCCCCAAAAGCATGATGTGAAGTTATCAAAACGTATTCACCAGATGATTAATGTCCACACGATCAGGACCTTCAGACTCCAACGTGTCTCAGAGTCTGAATATCTCCAGCTCTCTGAGTAATAGCAGTCGAACACTCGGCACTTATTTCTTCTTCCACTTCTGACTGGCAGAGGAAATTGTAGATGAAAGTCCTGAGAACATTTTCCTCACAGGTTCAGAGAGTTCATCGAGTGTGTTCACGGTGACAGGAGGAAGAAAGAGAGAGCAGGTGAGGTAAGAGAACATGAGTTAGATTTTATCCCAATCTGGTGGTGATTTCTTGAAGGAAATCAATGAGAAAGACTTCAAACTGAGGAGAGGCTTTTATAATATCATACATCACATAATAAAAGTTTCATTAAGACGTTCAAAGTTCGGCTCTGTGCATCTCGTCTCTCACAGATTTTGCATCATATATATTTTTTGCTAAATCAACAGCCCAGTATGAACATTGGAATATCACTTATTTAAAATATTATAGGTCCCAAAAGTTAGCACTGAAAGTCGAATCCAGAGCAATTTACCATCTATTCGTTTGTCTGAGCCGAGACGGGGACATTTTGGGTTCATGTTTCCATCATGATGTGCATTAATGTATGCAATGATCCTAGCTATTGTTCTTTTCTGTTTCATGTTTTATTTTGTAAGTATGCTCAACCTGTGTCATGATCTGGTTTTTACTTCCTGTCTTTATGTGATTTCCCCACCTGTTTTTTACGTTGAAGCAAATGTTCATATAGTGGCCAAACGGCGGTACTATAATGTTTGTGTCAGTCCGTGATGTCATTGGGCCCAAAAAATACCTTTTCCCATTGACTTACATTGGGAAAGAGACGTCTGTATATTTAAGCAATAGCTCACGACAGGCCGTGGTATATGCTCATTATATCACAGCTAAGGGGCGTGGTTCGGCCCGACGCGAAGCGGAGGGTCGACAACCCCCTTAGCTGTGATATAATGAGCATATATCACGGCCTGAAGTGAGCTATTGCTTTTATAAAACGGTTACCAAGTGTGGCAATATGAAAGAAAAATACACACTCTAATTTAAATAGTTTTTATTAGTAAATAATGATGTTCAAAATAAAATAGTCCCTCTGTTGCCTTCTGCACGAAACATAGTGCGAGGTGGTTGCTATGCAACAACACTAACAACAGCTAGCGAACATATTAGACAGAGAGCGTTGATCCATTATTTGGCTATTTATTTACATTAATGTGTATGTTGCCGTTTATTGTGCAGCCACTGAAAACCTGTCCAGCATCAGCAGCATGGCTTACGTGGTCACTTGTATAGGCTGAGGTTGTTCTAGGCTGTTGCTTGGCGTGGCGAGAATATTGCTCCACTTTCTCCGATCCCTGAGATTGGGCTTCCAGTAGCTCTGGAGAGAGCTTTCTCATCTGTGGCCACTAACGGTCATCATTTCTCTGCTTTGTTTCAAGACCCGCATCAGAAAGCTTTTGAATGGTGATACCTTTCCAGTTGGTCTACCTGCTCTTCACGTAGCTCTGCATGTCGTCGTTTAGGTGCTTTTTGTTCTGGAGATAGGCACTGCTCAATCCACTCCTCCATAGTGAGACCCCCCCGGAGGTCGAAGTTAATCTTAAATGTTTTTGCGGACCTTTTTGATTACAGATTTGAAAACATCGTTGTTTGCTTTAAAAGTAGCACAATTCATTATGTCAAACCTTGGAAAGTATCTAGATATCCCTGCCCTAATGCCAAAGGAGCTGCACACTGAATATGTTTTTGCCGTTTGATGTCTATGTCTGGACCGCTGCGTAAAAAGGAGGGTTTCTGCCCCGTTACTTCTCCGCTGCTTTCTTGTTCCAGTTTGAAAAGCAAACTGCAGGCAGTTTGCTTTTCAGCCCAACTGTATACTGTTTATCTCAGACGCAGAGGGATACTGACTTGTTGTGAAAAGTAACTTACAATTCTACCCGTGGTATACGCTCAGTATACCACGGCTAAGAACCAATCAGATTGCTTGATTTTACTTGTCCGTTTTATAACAGCTTATAATGACTTATTTTACCTGAATCAACTACCCAGAACGAACATTGGAATATCACTTATTTAACCCTCCTGTTGTCTTCGGGTCAAATCGGACCGATTTACTACTTTCATCAATCATAACTTTTTTGTTTGACATTCGATTGCATCAAGGCTTCATGATATCCTTCACAGGAGACATTTGAACATATAACATTACTGATCACCACTTTCATTGAACTTTGGATGATTTAGTCAACTTTGAAACACCATGGTGTTCCTGGTCACACACACACACACACACACACACACACACACACACACACACACACACACACACACTCACACACTCACACACTCACAAACACACACAGAACAATTTGACACATGTCCCGCTCTTATGTGCCCATCCCCCCACATGGATCACACCTGGCACACGCAATACATGTTCAGTGTCTATTCTTTGTATAGTTACTGCAGTTGTTCATGTATACCAGTAGTCTGATACAATATGTACAGTTTGAAAGAGTGTTCAATGAAATGTGGTGATGATTAATGGTTTTTGTGTTAATGTAATAGCAGTTAAAACAGGACCGGTCAAATGTGACCGCGAACACCAAAGTAAGGGGGGGGGGGAACACGAAGACCATAGGAGGGTTTCATCTTTAGGTCCCAAAAGTTAGCACTAAAAGCTGAATCCAGAGTAATTTCCCCTCTAGTCGTTTGTCTGAGCCGAGACCGGGACATTTTGGGTTCATGTTCATATTGATAAAAGTTATGAGCTTCTAGTAAATTGTAGAAATGTTACCACACCAGGTTAAACACGTTTGATCGCAGTTTCACAATAGTAAAAAGCTCCTAAAGAGCTTTTGGGCCACTATAGGCAGCATCAGGTGATATCCAGGTGGACAAACACACAATATTCTTATCTCTTATTATATATCTTATTTCTATAAGTGTGTTTTGTTGCTGCAGCCGTCAAAACTTTCTCCACCTTTCCATCTCTTCAATTCTCCATCTTGATTGTATGAATATTTTATTGTTGACGTCTTGCTTTGCTGACTGCGTTCACCTTGAAATGCAGCTTGAGGGATGAGTGAAGTTTTCTGAATAGTTAGAAAGTTTGACAATAGTTAAACCCAAAAAACAACAACATGTTTCTGTATAAATCACTTTCTTATCTCTTATTGATTCGCAGCTCATTTCATCTCTTCTTTACTCCTCGGCGTGTTTTGAGAAGAGCTCCGTATGAAAGATTTTCATTACTTCTGAATAAACACAAAACATCCGGACGAGACGCATCGAGCTGGAACTGTTTTTGGACGTGTTTTCCTCCTTTTGTTTCACTCCTCTTGAATCCTCATGCAGCTGAGAGTGATGAGTGTGTGCATCTCTTTGTTTCCTCAGAGTTCACATTCACACAACATCCAGCTTTAGTTTCCATGAGGAGGACACGTGAGTGGGGTGATGTGTTGACCTCTGAACTCCACTCAGTGTTTTTTACTCCCACGGTTTCTCTCCCTCCATCCTCCCACTCATCTCCAAACTGCCCGATATCGTGCGGACGCCGTTTGATTTTCAGCTTCCTTCATCCAGCCAGCGAACAGAGGAGAGAGAACAGTTTATATTCTTACTGTGAGAGTACAAATACTTTGTTACTGTACTTAAGTACATTTTTCTGGTATCAGTACTTTACTCCACTACTTATTTTTCTGACGACTCAAATACCTGTACTTTCTACTTCTTACATTTTGAACACAAATACCTGTACTTTCTACTTCTTACATGTTGAACCCAAATACCTGTACTTTCTACTTCTTACATGTTGAACACAAATACCTGTACTTTCTACTTCTTACATGTTGAACACAAATACCTGTACTTTCTACTTCTTACATGTTGAACACAAATACCTGTACTTTCTACTTCTTACATGTTGAACACAAATACCTGTACTTTCTACTTCTTACATGTTGAACTCAAATACCTGTACTTTCTACTTCTTACATGTTGAACTCAAATACCTGTACTTTCTACTTCTTACATGTTGAACACAAATACCTGTACTTTCTACTTCTTACATGTTGAACACAAATACCTGTACTTTCTACTTCTTACATGTTGAACCCAAATACCTGTACTTTCTACTTCTTACATGTTGAACACAAATACCTGTACTTTCTACTTCTTACATGTTGAACACAAATACCTGTACTTTCTACTTCTTACATGTTGAACACAAATACCTGTACTTTCTACTTCTTACATGTTGAACACAAATACCTGTACTTTCTACTTCTTACATGTTGAACCCAAATACCTGTACTTTCTACTTCTTACATGTTGAACCCAAATACCTGTACTTTCTACTTCTTACATGTTGAACTCAAATACCTGTACTTTCTACTTCTCACATGTTGAACACAAATACCTGTACTTTCTACTTCTTACATGTTGAACACAAATACCTGTACTTTCTACTTCTTACATGTTGAACTCAAATACCTGTACTTTCTACTTCTCACATGTTGAACACAAATACCTGTACTTTCTACTTCTTACATGTTGAACTCAAATACCTGTACTTTCTACTTCTTACATGTTGAACACAAATACCTGTACTTTCTACTTCTTACATGTTGAACTCAAATACCTGTACTTTCTACTTCTTACATGTTGAACACAAATACCTGTACTTTCTACTTCTTACATGTTGAACCCAAATACCTGTACTTTCTACTTCTTACATGTTGAACACAAATACCTGTACTTTCTACTTCTTACATGTTGAACCCAAATACCTGTACTTTCTACTTCTTACATGTTGAACACAAATACCTGTACTTTCTACTTCTCACATTTCCCAAACAGGCTGGTTCCTTTAGTTTGAATGTGTGTCTGGTGGCGTGATCATTATTATTTAGAGTCATTGCGTGCCTATTGATTTGAACACGATCCGTGTATCCATCATTTCCTGGTCTTCTCTAAAGAAGAGGGACCAATGAAAACGTTGTCATGTTGCCGTTGTTCAGCATGGAAACATTCATTAGCTAACAATGACATTATTGTTAAAAAAAAACACCAAAACATCACATGTCCATACAAGCAAAAGTGCAACATCTGAGTCCTACTGGAGTAGAGTCGTATCACCTGCTGTGCTTGTGTTGTTGCCTGCCTCCTCTGTATCTTGTCTTTGTGATTAATCCTGTCATCTTTAGTTATCTCTGTCCGTTTTACTTCAAAGTTTTCCTGGTGTGTTTCGGTGTCGTAGATCCTGGTTTCCTCTCTCTTTCTTATTCTGGATGGTCCTTGTTTGCCCCCCTGGTTTTTCAACCCATGTTCCACAAGTCATCCCGGTTGTTCCTCATTCTTCCTTTCTTTTGTCTGATTCTTCTGGGTTTCTTCAGTTTTTCTAACCAGCTTTAGTTGATTCAATCTCGTGTTACACCACATCATGTACACTGTACATGATGTGGTGTTCACAGTGTATTGTTACTGCTTGTATAAAGGTGTTGGTTTCTGCAACTGGAAAACTTATAAAATGTGAAAAATATGAAGTCTCAGCTCAGCTTGCAGACTCAGCAGTAAATGAATTATTGATATCTGTGTATTAATAATGCATCATCAATAGAAACCAGGAATTATTCCTGAGGCCTCTCTGCGAGAGACACACACACACACACACACACTTTTTACTACTTTGTGTTCACACATTGTTTCAGAAACATAAATAATAGGCAAAGCAATAATCACAGTATTAAACTTTAAATATTACTGTTTACATACAACAACAGTGAGCTCACACACACACACACACAGACACACACAGACACACACACACACACACACACTAGAGCCTATATATGTGAGCTGTCATTTGGATTTATGTGACTACATTTCTTTCTGCTGTAAAATTCTGGCACATCATTTGTTAATGTGTGTGTGTTTGTGTGTGTGTGTGTGTGTGTGTGTGTGTGTGTGTGTGTGTGTGTGTGTGTGTGTGTGTGTGTTTCTGTATTACTTTAAAGTGTTTTCCCGGCAGTTCGACCAATCAGCTGTCAGTCTGCGGCTCTGTGGGCGGGGCTCTTGTCGTACAGAAAGCAGTGAACAGGAAGTTCTCTTGAGGTCTGATTCACTTTGGTCCAAACGGAGCGAGTCTGTGCGACGTAATGAGGACGAGAGAACATCTCGTTAGGAGCTGCCACTTCTGATTACACTTCATTAGCTCTCGGCGCTATTCTCCTCTCTTTCCTCTGACTACTTCTCTCTATCTCTGTATCCATCTAATTCTTTATGTTATATTGTTTCTAGGTTTCTTTTGTAGGTTTCTAATTGTTGGAGTTCAATGGTTTCTATATTGTAAATGAACTTGTATATAATAAAGGTTTTACTTTATGTATTTGTATTAAACTATGTTAGTATAAATGCAAATATTTATCTGGTGTTTGTAAAAAAAAATGTTCCTGTCCTATCATATTTTAGTCACTTTTAAATTACCATTTTGAACGTTATGTTTATCCATGATGTCATATTTAATGTATGAATGAACACAGCTACAATGCTCTACTCTCTGTGACTAGTATGTGTTTTTGCCTGAATATGTTGTTATGATATTTATTTTTGAGTTTTGAGTTGAACTTTGTAATGTTATGGTGAGTTTATTTATATAGTACATTTCAGACACGAGGGAAATTCAAGGGGTTAACAAACCAAACACCCAGCTTCTTGACGTCTGCTAACAAAAGTTCACCTTAAAATGACCGTATTATTAATTAATTATTCCCTTTTTCATTCCTCTTTTAAAATCAATCTATATGGTTTATTTTTTGGACATGCTTCTTCCTGTGTGTTGAGGAATGAGGATTCTTCAGCTAAAGTTAACCTGCTGGAAAAACAGTCAAAAAGGTTAAATAAACATTTTGAGGTCCGATTGTTTCTCCTAAAGTGCACAATAGTGAAAACTAAACCTTGACTCCTTCCTGAACCTCTTATTCCTTCACATTGGAAACTTCTCTAATTAGTGTTCTTTGTATTTGTTATCGTCATGTTACATTGTGACCTCTGTGTGGGAGAACCAGGCCAAAGCAGTCGAGCGTGTCCATGTTTCTGACTTCTTCGTTGGTGTGGGCCGGATGGGTTCACGGTGAAATGTTGGTTATTCGCTGCAGTGAGCAAAAAAACAAGCAATAAAAGACTTTATCAGCTGGGAAACTAAGCTCTGTTAGACTGGGAAGGTGGTGAAGGGGATGATGGGGATAGTTGTGATGACTACATTGTGGTAATGAGGTTATTTACAGTAACAGGTGTGAACATGTGCAAATGTGTATCTTCTCTAGGGCTGAAGGAGAAAGTCATATAGCACAATTATAATTGACCTATTACCTCGATATGGATATTGTGACGATAGGGATGGCCATCGCTGCTTCCACAAAACATTCACACAATGGAAATGTCCATAAATAATCATCAGTAATGTGGATTTCATCTAAAGCTAAGAAGATATCAAATCTGATATTATGACTGAGACCCAGAAAGAAAAAGGTTTTTTTAGATCACACAAGTCTTTAGGGTGGTATTAACATAATGACTAACACAAACTACAAAAATATATTTTATTTTTGTTTTATTGTGTGTCCTTCCAACACAGTCTCTTATGCGGCTTTCACACCGGCGCTTTTCACTTTCTAGCTCCTCGCGAGAGCTTTTCTGGTTCAGCTCCCGTTTCCCTTTTCAGCTCCCGCTCTGTTCACACTGCCCAGAGCTGCCGCTGCTGCGTCATGACATCACAGTTTACGTCGCTGATTTTCTCCCACAACAACAACGGGCCGGGGACTGCGTCGGGTCGATGATCGTGTTGCTTTTAATCATACGAAGCCAGCTTAAATTAAATAACGACTTCTCCAACCTTATACTTTTCTCCAGAGTGCCGTGGTTCATTGTTTATTAATGTGTTTCAGCGGCATTTAGCGACCGCTGCAGTGCTGGCTGCTCTTCCACGGGAGTTTATTCTCCCGTTAGCTCCGGGTTAGCTCACACGGCTCTAAAGTATTCACTGTCTGACTGTCACACAAGCAGCTGATACATATCCCCAGTTCCCCTTAAGTGAATGTGTGTCAGTCTGAATTGACGCTGTTTGGCATCACAACGCTGTTATGAAAGTTTCTCTGGTATAACATGGGTGATGTTAGCATAGCAACCGAAGCTAAACTGACTACTTGCTAAGCCGTTTTCTATAGGCACATTTTACCGGCGTATTTTTCATTATGATTCTACTTCTGATAGTCGGACATGACAACCTGTATAGCCCATGTATCTCCACAATGATCAATAACAGCGAACGGATGGTCAAAGTAAGGTTTCCTGCACGCCTCGACGTAAGAGACGTAAGCGACGCCGCGTCATAGCTCCGAAGCTCTTGCCTCTGGACCGACAATTTTTTGGAGCTGGAAGTGAACCGCATTCCGGAGCTATGACGCGCCGCCGCTGCGGTGTGAACAGGAAAAACCGGCGCTTTTCAGGCTCTAGCTCCCAGCAGGAGCTGGAAAAGCGCCGGTGTGAAAGGGGTATTATAGTTATAGTCACGAAATTAATCTATTGATTCGTGTTCACCAACACGATTTCGCCATTTTTTTCGTGTCACACCGAACGATTTTAAAAGCAATGTAAATAATAACAAATTAGAAGGAAAAAGACATTTAAAAAAATACAGATTTCAGTATTCTGACACAGAACGATTTTAGAAGCAATGTATTTCTATTGGTAGTATGTTTCGTGCCTGCACCAAATAATAACACATTAGAAGGAAAAAAATATGACATCAAATACAGATGTCAGTATTCTGAGGCTCTGAGACATTTCTTTTCCTCACTGACGGCAAGAAAACAGACATTATACAATTTAAAATAAAAGGGATAGGGTTAGGCTTAGGGTAAGATATTGAGTAAGAACATGTTTTTATGAACCACACAGCTTCTGGTCTTCCAAGACCCGACCGGACAAAAAGACGTGTTGCAGGCACGAAACATACTACCAATAGAAATACATTGCATTTAAAATCGTTCTGTGTGACACGAAAAAAAGGTGAAAATCGTGTTGGTGAACACGAATCAATAGATTACATTAATTTCGTGACTAATAACACGAAATGCCGTGAGACTGGGTTGGTCCTTCGTAGAGGACATCGGGTGTTAGTTATGCGAAGCATAGTATACAAACAACATTAACATACAAGTACATTTAGACAACATTAGAGCACAACAACTCAATGCAACAAATACTGAGCCCTCTTTGTAGTACTCCATCCTTTTTTGAAATGCAGAGATACATCTGACACTTGAGGCACTTGATGCATGCTTTCCCCCTGCATCCGTCTGCCATGAACCCTACAGAAACCTACGTGTTAGTTGTGGCCCATAGTGGACTCCATTTGTGTTTGTAAAATGGGGGAGATAAAAAGTTAGCAAATCCCCATGTCTATAAATAGTGCTTGTGTTGATGGACGCCATTTTGAAATACAATGAAATTATCTTTTTCAAAGCCACACCCCTGCATATGTGATATGTTTGAAAAGCCCAGGATGTCCTCTGTGGAGTACAATTGGACTTAATGCTGTGGCATGTATAACCTCAAAGTAATGGACCACAAACCAATGTGCTCCACAGAGGACAAACATGAATGGGTGGGTCTCTGGAGGATATCAATATATTAACCCATCTCATGGTCTCTATTATATGTGGAGCTGTCTCAACTATCAAAACGTGACCAACGTAATAAACGTGTTTCACTTGTCAACACATGGTAGTTAATGCTTTATGAAACTGTGTAAAGATGTGGTTAAAAGCTCCAAATAATGAAGTGGACTTTGGATTGTATTAAAAGATTGAACTGTCACGCTCAATCAGTCATGTGTTGTGTATGCAAAGCCGTTGTAATGTCTATCTACCTACAAGTATGTTTTAGGCATATTTACCTTAAGAGTCAACTAATTGTAATTACAATAAATAAGGTTTAGAAATAAGCCAAATGTAACATAACTATAATGTCCTTGGGTGTCATGAAAGGCGTCTTAAATACAATGTATTATTATTATTATAACAACATTTCAAATAATCAGCTAAATAAAATGTCATTTAATTGTTCCTTCATTGGAGCTTTACACTTTTTACATTTCAAATACAGAAGAAATGAAAAGGTAAACAAGAACAAACTCTCGTCCACTTCCTCCAGAGAACCTCCACACGCCGCTTTGTAGATATTTCTGTAGTTTGACGCCTACGTGACTCAACGTCATGTCACAAAGTGTTGTCAGAACAACAAGCCTCCCTCTCAACATCTTTTTCTAAATCCTTGTTTACTTATTATGGGTCTCAGATATATACAAATATATATAAAAACATGTCTATGATGTGTTTTTCTCAAAATACCAAACAGATCATGCATTTCAGACATCCCTCATATCCCTCTATTCCAGCCCTGTTTAGAGAAACGCTGATTCTGGGTCCTTAGCTTGAAGAAGAAAAAAAAAAGGAGGCGGAGCTAATGCCTCATCAGAATTCTACCGGAGATTCTCAGCTAAATGCTGCCGTGATGAAACGCCATATCATGTTCCAAACCACATCAAGGATTATTTATGAAACAGTATGGAGCTCAAATGCTTCTTTTCTTGCGGGTTTATCACAAAGTGAGTTCTTTTTTTATTTCCTGATTTTTTACACACATGCTCTCCAGTACAGGTTAGCTCTGAGTGTTAGCGATGCTTGCTAATGTAAACAAAGACCATATAACGTCCAAAACACGTCAGGCATTGTTTCTGATAGCGACGTTTCTGATAGGGCCGTGGGTTAAAATTTCTGATATTACGTCATATCGGACGCAAATCTGGATCAGCTCCGTTGTTCCCCCGTTTTAGAGATTTGGGTACGGAGGAAAAGAGAGAGGGTTTTATTTTCTGACACTTTATGAGTTCCCCGACACACCGGGGACACATCTTTATGTATAAAAGACATCAAAAAGTGCATTTTGCAGGATAGCTCCCCTTTAAACCAAACATCACATTTTTAGGGATGACAGTAAGTCAGGGCTGCATTTAGAGAAGAAGAAGAAGAGGTTTGGTGTCCTGCAGCGGTGCCTTGTTGTGCCTCTCTCCCCCCGGTCCCTCTGACAGGACTCTTCTTCTCTGCTGCGTTATTAAAAACCTCGGGGATCATCAGCGTCTTCAGCAGCCTCGGGCGTCTCATGTGAACCTGGTACTCCACATTTACATCAGCACGCAAACCCTCTAAAAACTGTGGCCATCACATGCATAAAAGGCTTTAATGTTGGTTCATATCGTTGTTCCTAATGTTGAAGACAAGTTGGGTATTCATGGACACGCTAAGAATAATCCTAGATCGACTCTGAATCAGGAAATGTACTTTTACCTCACTCCAAATTCAAAAACGGGGACTCTAAGTACATGTTTCTGCAGTCACACGGTGGTTTGAAGTGTTTAAGCGTGAACAAATATTGGTATTCGAGGTCAAGATGTGAGAGGATCTTTTTACTGATTGCCTCTGGGTATGATCCGGCAGCGACTTAAAACAAAAACATTTAACTACAGAGAAAATGGCACAAAGAGACAGACTATAGCTTCTGAAAGAAAAACATAATAAATATAAATGACGCGTTAATGTGTCTCTATAGCCACTAGTCTTTACAGTATGTGACATTTACTGTGATTAACACGTTTGTCCAGATGAATGGGAAGTACAGTACTGGATGTGAGTCTAAACAAATACATCGGCAGAATTGAATTCAAAGCAACTGAAAATAGTGTGAATAACTGTATGTTGTTCTGTCACCAGGACCCCATTACCAAGGTTCATGCTGCTAAACACACAACGTCCCCGGTGACCGTCAGCTGATGCCGAGCTCTTGTCAGTCAATGGAGGACATTTCAAACCTGTGTCAAGGTGGTAAACCATTGGGAGGGAGTGCAAAGAGAGGAGGAATAGATGTTGTAGCCTACAGGTGCAGGTCTATTACTGCTGTGTTTCACACTGTGATAAATGACAGTCGCTGCTGGAGAGTGGCTGCACGGTGAGGAAGTCAAAAAGCCAACCTTCGAATGGAGTTTGGATGGAAGTCAAGTTTTGAGTCAGAAAATAGTTCAAGTTTGAAGGTTTAGATCACGTTTAGAGGCATAGAGAGTCTAATAAGTATAAACATTTGGTAAAAATGTGGAAGTTTAAATGTATGTTAACTACGGTTGCCAGGTGCAAACACACTACATGTTCAAAAGCATTTTCCACTGGGTGAAACACGCTGCAGCTTCAAAAACAATGCATTAAAATAACACAAATTCATATTAAGGGAAATGTAAAGGTTAGAAAATAACTGTTTATACTTTTATCCATTCAACAATCCAGGCAGAAATGCAACCTGTATTATTATCTGCAGCCAAACAGCCAGAAGCTTCTATTAGATTTATTCTTTCTACCCAAATGTATACAAGTCCATGTAATCTGCCCAGCAACCACAGATGACATTTTGAAGTCTGTGCTCATGTTGCTGCCTGAGAGACGCAGAAACAGCCAGAGGCCCCCTCCATGTTTACCAAGTTTAGAAAATACTAGTTGTTGCTACTTCTACGTAATAGGCTAATGGGCGGGACTCTCAGTGGTTGACCAATCACAACAGAGCCTGCCAGCTAACCAATCAGAGCAGACTGGGCTCTGGTTTCAGACAGAGGGTGAAAAGAGGTGCTGCAGCACAGACAGTATAAGAAAAATAAAGAGCTTTTTGAACATTAAAGCCTGGAGACATGAAGAGACACTACATACTGATATACACCTGAACATCAGCAGGAGAGGACTCTTTAAAGTAGAGACACTACATACTGATATACACCTGAACATCAGCAGGAGAGGACTCTTTAAAGTAGAGACACTACATACTGATATACACCTGAACATCAGCAGGAGAGGACTCTTTAAAGTAGAGACACTACATACTGATATACACCTGAACATCAGCAGGAGAGGACTCTTTAAAGTAGAGACACTACATACTGATATACACCTGAACATCAGCAGGAGAGGACTCTTTAAAGTAGAGACACTACATACTGATATACACCTGAACATCAGCAGGAGAGGACTCTTTAAAGTAGAGACACTACATACTGATATACACCTGAACATCAGCAGGAGAGAACTCTTTAAAGTAGAGACACTACATACTGATATACACCTGAACATCAGCAGGAGAGGACTCTTTAAAGTAGAGACACTACATACTGATATACACCTGAACATCAGCAGGAGAGGACTCTTTAAAGTAGAGACACTACATACTGATATACACCTGAACATCAGCAGGAGAGGACTCTTTAAAGTAGAGACACTACATACTGATATGCACTTGAACATCAGCAGGAGAGGACTCTTTAAAGTAGAGACACTACATACTGATATACACCTGAACATCAGCAGGAGAGGACTCTTTAAAGTAGAGACACTACATACTGATATGCACCTGAACATCAGCAGGAGAGGACTCTTTAAAGTAGAGACACTACATACTGATATACACCTGAACATCAGCAGGAGAGGACTCTTTAAAGTAGAGACACTACATACTGATATACACCTGAACATCAGCAGGAGAGGACTCTTTAAAGTAGAGACACTACATACTGATATACACCTGAACATCAGCAGTAGAGGACTCTTTAAAGTAGAGACACTACATACTGATATACACCTGAACATCAGCAGGAGAGGACTCTTTAAAGTAGAGACACTACATACTGATATACACCTGAACATCAGCAGGAGAGGACTCTTTAAAGTAGAGACACTACATACTGATATACACCTGAACATCAGCAGGAGAGGACTCTTTAAAGTAGAGACACTACATACTGATATACACCTGAAGAATATGTCCTCATTAATAGTAATAATACATATTTATTGCGCACAGTCTTATTTTTCTATCTTGATCCTCTGCTCGACTCCCACCATCAAAAACAAACACACACACACACACACACGAACACACACAGCAGAGAAAGGAAATCATAGCGAGGCCTTGAAGCTTTTCTCTCGCTGCACCTGTCTCCCTCCCCGTCACTTTATCAGATCGCTTATTGAAGAAAAGGACCAATCAGATGTCAACAAAACACTTGTAACCTCGCCTATCCACCACCTCATTCAGATGGTGTTTACAGACGTGTGTGTGTGTGTGTGTGTGTGTGTGTGTGTGTGTGTGTGTGTGTGTGTGTGTGTGTGTGTGTGTGTGTGTGTGTGTTGCTGGATGTTGTCCCTCTCCATGGCTCTGATGAGTGCTTCGTGGTCCTGGTCACGGAGCTTCGTTCAGATTTGTGTCTGACTTCAGTGTCAGTTTGGTGTCTCCGGACCCTCGTGACCTCCGACCCCCATCACCGTGTGATGTCGATAAAGCCTCCCGCTGCCTGTTGTTTCTCTTCTTCTTCTAATTGTGGTGTTGTGGGCAGCAGCCTTGCAGAAGCGCCACAGGAAGCAGATCTGGAATATTCAGTGTTTTTTGTTTTGTTTTGCCAGGGCCAGTTTTTGCACGACTGCCAATGTGTGGTGGTGAGTTCTTCGGATGTATATTTAAAGCCAAAATGTGTTTGCGAAATGCTTTCCAGAAAGCACGGAGCTGAAAATCTATTTAACCTTCGCGTTCATACTCAATCCACCAGAGGCTCCATCATTACAGTCTCATGCTGTTTTACTAAACACTGCTTCAAACCCCGAGAGAGTTGGATTTAAAAGTCAGATAAAGATCTGGAAGTTTCCAAATATGTCTGGCTGAATGTTGACCGAACCAAGTACAAATAATAATCCCATTTGTTTGATAATGCAGACCTAAAAAAGTTAGAATTCTTCACCAGACCTTGAATCTTAACTGCTGTCTCCAGTGGTCGCAGTGATCATTATTAGCAAAAATAAAGTTACTTGTGAGAGAACAAACTCTGTACACCAGGCTGAGTAAATAAAGCCAATACTAGTATTTTAAACTTGTGATTTATTTGGGAATATTTATTTTAATCGATTTACAACACTGGTTCAAACTGATATTGTTACGTCAAGTTATCATATCATCATTTAAATCATATATATATATATATATATAGATTATGTCGTATACTCTGATTGCCTTTTATTCTGTCAAATTGTATTTGTAGTCCTTTATGTGTTTAACAGAGACAAATGTTGAGAATTGACATTTCAGGGAGGGCATAAGGTGGATTTGCACATGGTTAAAGGACTTTGGGGTTTAATGGTTTAATGGTGGGGATGTTTAGATAATGGCTAAGATAATTTAGGGAGAGTTGGCTATTTTCTTTCTACTATATAGTGTGAGCTGCGTTCGGGGTGCAAAGCCATGTTGTCCTCTGAGGATGAAGTTGCTCTGTTCCTGCATTTGAGATCAATTTCAATTGACTTTCGTTATTACTTTGTTAAATATAACAGAAGAGAAACTGTGTCCATTAATCATTTATCAGTTTCTCTTAATAAGGGAATTAGAATTTCCTCTACAAATTCTCTACAAAAAAAATGCAGGACTTTTTTTATGTTCACCTGTTACAAATGGAAAACATAAACCCAATAGGTGACACATTACAAGCAAGCAACACACATGTTCAAGTTGTTTTCACTTTTTGATTCAGTTGCCTCTCAGTCCTTGTAGACAGGACGATAACCCTAAAATAAATATACATTTTTTATGGAAACAAATGCACACCCAGAAACATTGACAAACATTCAAAGGTTTTATTTCCATATGCACAAAGCTACAGTGTAGAAATGGCAATGAGATTCTTCTGACCTGAGCTCCTCCAACCATGCAACATATATATAATAAAATACAAAAATACAAAATAAAAGCTAGTGCAAAAAGTCTATATACATGTCAATAGAATATGGGATATGTACAAGAACAGAATATGAAATTAGTACTTTACTCCACTACTTATTTTTCTGACGACTTTTTACTTTGACTTCTTACATGTTGAACACAAATACCTGTACTTTCTACTTCTTACATGTTGAACACAAATACCTGTACTTTTTCTAACTTCTTACATGTTGAACACAAATACCTGTCTTTCCTACTGCTTACATGTTGAACAACCAAATAACCTGTACTTTCTACTTACATTACATTTTGAACACAAATAACTTGTACTTTCTACTTCTTACAGTTGAACACACCATACCTGTACTTTCTACTTCTTACATGGTGAACACAATAACCTGTTACTTTCTACTTCTTACATGTTGAACCCAAAGACCCTGTACTTTCTACTTACATTTTGAACACAAATACCTGTACTTTCTACTTCTTACATTTTGAACCCAAATACCTGTACTTTCTACTTCTTACATTTGAACAAAAATACCTGTACTTTCTACTTCTTACATGTTGAACACAAATACCTGTACTTTCTACTTACATTTGAACACAACTACCTGTACTTTCTACTTCTTACATGTTGAACCCAAATACCTGTACTTTCTACTTCTTAAATGTTGAACACAAATACCTGTACTTTCTACTTCTTACATGTTGAACACAAATACCTGTACTTTCTACTTCTTACATGTTGAACACAAATACCTGTACTTTCTACTTCTTACATGTTGAACACAAATACCTGTACTTTCTACTTCTTACATGTTGAACACAAATACCTGTACTTTTACTTCTTACATGTTGAACACAAATACCTGTACTTTCTACTTCTTACATGTTGAACACAAATACCTGTACTTTCTACTTCTTACATTTTGAACACAAATACCTGTACTTTCTACTTCTTACATGTTGAACACAAATACCTGTACTTTCTACTTCTTACATGTTGAACACACAATACCTGTACTTTCTACTTCTTACATGTTGAACACAAATACCTGTACTTTCTACTTCTTACATGTTGAACACAAATACCTGTACTTTCTACTTCTTACATGTTGAACACAAATACCTGTACTTTCTACTTCTTACATGTTGAACACAAATACCTGTACTTTCTACTTCTTACATGTTGAACACAAATACCTGTACTTTCTACTTCTTACATGTTGAACCCAAATACCTGTACTTTCTACTTCTTACATGTTGAACCACAAATACTGTACTTTCTACTTCTTACATGTTGAACACAAATACCTGTACTTTCTACTTCTTACATGTTGAACACAAATACCTGTACTTTCTACTTCTTACATTGTTGAACACAATACCTGTACTTTCTACTTCTTACATGTTGAACACAAATACCTGTACTTTCTACTTCTTACATGTTGAACACAAATACCTGTACTTTCTACCTTACTTCTACATGTTGAACCAAATACCTGTACTTTCTACTCTTCTTTACATGTTGAACCCAAATACCTGTACTTTCTACTTCTACATGTGAACCCAACTACCTGTACTTTCTACTTCGTACATGTTGAACACAATACCTGTACTTTCTACTTCTTACATGTTGAACACAAATACCTGTACTTTCTACTTCTTACATGTTGAAACACAAATACCTGTACTTTCTACTTCTTACATGTTGAACACAAAATACCTGTACTTTCTACTTCTTACATGTTGAACACAAATACCTGTACTTTCTTACTTCTTACATTTTGAACACAAATACCTGTACTTTCTACTTCTTACATGTTGAACACAAATACCTGTACTTTCTACTTCGGCCATTTTTGACCCAAATACCTGTACTTTCTACTTCCTTACATTGTTGTGAACACAAATACCTGTACTTTCTACTGCTTACATGTTGAACCCCAAATACCTGTACTTTCCTACTTCTTACATGTTGAACCCAAATACCTGTACGTTCTACTTCTTACATGTTTGAACACCAAATACCTGTACTTTCTACTCTTACATGTTGAACACAAATACCTGTACTTTCTACTTCTTACATGTTGAACACAAATACCTGTACTTTCTACTTCTTACATGTTGAACACAAATACCTGTACTTTCTACTTCTTACATGTTGAACACAAATACCTGTACTTTCTAATTCTTACATGTTGAACACAAATACCTGTACTTTCTACTTCTTACATGTTTGAACACAAATACCTGTACTTGTCTACTTCTTACCTGTTGAACACAAATACCTGTACTTCTACTTCTTACATGTTGAACACAATACCTGTACTTTCTACTTCTTACATGTTGAACACAAATACCTGTACTTTCTACTTCTTACATGTTGAACACAAATACCTGTACTTTCTACTTCTTACATGTTGAACAAATACCTGTACTTTCTTACTTCTTACATGTTGAACACAAATACCTGTACTTTCTACTTCTTACATGTTGAACACAAATACCTGTACTTTCTACTTCTTACAGGTTGAACACAAATACCTGTACTTTCTACTTCTTACATGTTGAACAGAGAATACCTTACTGTCTACTTCACTGTACCTTTCTCCTTCTTACCATTTTGAACACAAAGTAACTGTACTTTCTACTTCTCCATGTTGGAACACAAATTACCATGTACTTTTAATTATACATTGTGAAACACAAATACCCTGTACTTTTCTACTTCTTACATGTTGAACACAAATACTGTACTTATCTACTTCTACATGTGAACCCAAATACCTGTTTACTTTCTACTTTCTACATGTTGAACACAAATACCTGTACTTTCTACTTGTTACTTGTTGAACACAAAATACCGTACTTTCTACTACTGCTTACATGTTGACCACAAATACCTGTACTTTCTACTTGCTACATGTTGAACACAAATACCTGTACTTGTCTACTTCTATACATGTTGAACACAAATACCTTGTACTTTCTACTTACTCACATGTTGAAACACAAATACCCTGTACTTCTTCTACTTCTTAACATGTTGAACAACAAATACCTGGACTTTTATCTTCTTACATGTTGACCCAAGAATACCTGTACTTTCTCTACTTCTTACATGTTGAACACAAATACCTGTACTTTCTAGCACTTCTTAACATGTTGAACACAAATACCTGTACTTTTCTACTTCTTACATGTTGAACCACAAATACCTGTACTTTCTACTTCTTACATTTTGAAACACAAATACCTGTACTTTCTACTTCTTACATGTTGAACACAAATACCTGTACTTTCTACTTCTTACATGTTGAACACAAATACCTGTACTTTCTACTTCTTACATGTTGAACACAAATACCTGTACTTTCTACTTCTCACATGGTGAACACAAATACCTGTACTTTCTACTTCTCACATGTTGAACACAAATACCTGTACTTTCTACTTCTTACATGTTGAACACAAATACCTGTACTTTTTAATTCTTACATGTTGAACAAGAATACCTGTACTTTCTACTTCTTACATGTTGAACACAAATAGCTGTACTTTCTACTTCTTACATGTTGAACACAAATACCTGTACTTTCTACTTCTTACATGTTGAACCCAAATACCTGTACTTTCTACTTCTACATGTTGAACCCAAATACCTGTACTTTCTACTTCTTACATGTTGAACACAAATACCTGTACTTTCTACTTCTTACATGTTGAACAAGAATACCTGTACTTTCTACTTCTTACATGTTGAACACAAATACCTGTACTTTTTACTTCTTACATGTTGAACAAGAATACCTGTACTTTCTACTTCTTACATGTTGAACCCAAATACCTGTACTTTCTACTTCTTACATGTTGAACACAAATACCTGTACTTTCTACTTCTTACATGTTGAACCCAAATACCTGTACTTTCTACTTCTTACATGTTGAACACAAATACCTGTACTTTCTACTTCTTACATGTTGAACACAAATACCCTGTACTTTCTACTTCTTACATGTTGAACACAAATACCTTTACTTTCTACTTCTTACATGTTGAACAAGAATACCTGTACTTTCTACTTCTTACATGTTGAACACAAATACCTGTACTTTCTACTTCTTACATGTTGAACACAAATACCTGTACTTTCTACTTCTTACATTTTGAACCCAAATACCTGTACTTTCTACTTCTTACATGTTGACACAAATACCTGTACTTTCTCTTCTTACATGTTGAACACAAATACCTGTACTTTCTACTTCTTACATGTTGAACACAAATACCTGTACTTTCTACTTCTTACATTTTGAACACAAATACCTGTACTTTCTACTTCTTACATGTTGAACACAAATACCTGTACTTTCTACTTCTTACATTTTGAACACAAATACCTGTACTTTCTACTTCTTACATTTTGAACACAAATACCTGTACTTTCTACTTCTTACATGTTGAACCCAAATACCTGTACTTTCTACTTCTTACATGTTGAACCCAAATACCTGTACTTTCTACTTCTTACATGTTGAACACAAATACCTGTACTTTCTACTTGTTACATGTTGAACACAAATACCTGTACTTTCTACTTGTTACATGTTGAACACAAATACCTGTACTTTCTACTTCTTACATGTTGAACCCAAATACCTGTACTTTCTATTTCTTACATGTTGAACACAAATACCTGTACTTTCTACTTCTTACATTTTGAACACAAATACCTGTACTTTCTACTTCTCACATGTTGAACACAAATACCTGTACTTTCTACTTCTTACATGTTGAACACAAATACCTGTACTTTGTACTTCTTACATGTTGAACAAGAATACCTGTACTTTCTACTTCTTACATGTTGAACACAAATACCTGTACTTTCTACTTCTTACATGTTGAACACAAATACCTGTACTTTCTACTTCTTACATGTTGAACACAAATACCTGTACTTTCTACTTCTTATATTTTGAACACAAATACCTGTACTTTCTACTTCTTACATGTTGAACACAAATACCTGTACTTTCTACTTCTTACATGTTGAACACAAATACCTGTACTTTCTACTTCTTACATGTTGAACACAAATACCTGTACTTTCTACTTCTCACATGTTGAACACAAATACCTGTACTTTCTACTTCTCACATGTTGAACACAAATACCTGTACTTTCTACTTCTTACATGTTGAACACAAATACCTGTACTTTTTACTTCTTACATGTTGAACAAGAATACCTGTACTTTCTACTTCTTACATGTTGAACACAAATACCTGTACTTTCTACTTCTTACATGTTGAACACAAATACCTGTACTTTCTACTTCTTACATGTTGAACCCAAATACCTGTACTTTCTACTTCTTACATGTTGAACCCAAATACCTGTACTTTCTACTTCTTACATGTTGAACACAAATACCTGTACTTTCTACTTCTTACATGTTG
Organism: Trematomus bernacchii; assembly: GCF_902827165.1. Lineage (NCBI taxonomy): Eukaryota > Metazoa > Chordata > Actinopteri > Perciformes > Nototheniidae > Trematomus > Trematomus bernacchii. Next base: position 756,442 of record NW_022987879.1, read on the forward strand.
AACAAGAATACCTGTACTTTCTACTTCTTACATGTTGAACACAAATACCTGTACTTTTACTTCTTACATGTTGAACAAGAATACCTGTACTTTCTACTTCTTACATGTTGAACCCAAATACCTGTACTTTCTACTTCTTACAGATGAAGCGTCTTATTTTGGACAGTTTAAAGTGCGAGGGTCGTGATCGGTTCATGCACGTTCCGTGATGGCCGGCCGGCCCCCAGTCAGACTTGATACCGCCCCCATGATAAATACATTTAATTATTGTGAAGCCAGCTGCAATGGATCATTGATCCACCAGGGGGTGCAGTGGGGTTCCACACTGGAGTCATGTGAAATCAATTTCTAAAAATGATGTGTGTTAGTCGGAAAAAACGAACGAGCGGCTCTCCCGATTTTATATCCTAATTTAAT